>NC_056745.1:1187145136-1187157636 GCF_019279795.1 Protopterus annectens
AACTGCATAGAAACAACAGTACCAAACTGAAATAAACTTAGGACAAACTCCAAACACAAGCCCCCTTGGTGGTCCCCCAGGATAAATAGGTTGTACTACAAAAGAAAGAAAATCCTGTCCAAAAATAGGAAAGGTTATGCCCAAAAGATGAAAACTCCGTCATCAGTCTCAACAAGTAACTCGTGGGACTAATGAAATCCACCAAAACAAGCTTAGAGGCAAAAATAGCCTCCCAGGCTAAGGATATCCATAAGACATTTTTCAGTTGTGTACTCAGCTGTAAAGGGAGCACCCAAGAGTGTGCTGAACTAATAATAATTGGAACTTCCTAAACTGAACCAGGGGGGATATAGCAAATTTTCTGGCTGATAAATTTAGCTTCAGTTCCACCCCTTATCACCTCCAGTCCCCCACCAGAAAATAGCCGTTACTATTTCTCCCTCAACTATCACTAAAGAACAGGTCCTTATCCCACTCTTCAGAGCTAAAACATTGAATCAGTGGGTACTGATAATATCCAAGGATGCATCTTAAATAGCTTGAAACATGAACTGTCAGGCATAATAGGACCTCTATTCAACCAGAGCCTCCAGGGGGGCTTCATCCCTAGAGAATGGAAGACTGCAACGGTCACCCCTCTACACAAAGGTGGACCACCAATAGAGCCAGGGAACTACAGATCCATAAGTTTGGCTAGTATTATATGCAAGGCCATGGAAAAAATTATCATATACCTGATAAACAAAGATGTTGGAAATCTTCAAACAATGGACCCATCCCAGTTCGGTTTCGTCAAGGGCATGTCATGCCTACTAAACTTGGTGGACTTCTTGAGAAGATCACTAGATCCATGGGCAAGGGCAAAATGGTACATACAGCCTAGCTTGACCTGACAAAGGCATCTGACACAATACCTCTATGAGGTATTATAGACAAACTCACAAATTTAGTCATGAATTCTTTGTCGCCATATAGATAGCCAAACAGTGCACAGATAGGACACATGAAGTTAAGGTGGGGGAATCCACCTCCACCAGGTTGCATGTTACTAATGGTGTCCCACAGGACTAAGTACTGGGATCTCTCCTGCTTGGAATATATTTCTGTGAAGTCAAAGCAAATGTAGAAGGCCTTTGGCTAACCAGATTTGCTGACAACTGCACATTTGGTACAATTATTGAATATCCAAAGATGTAGATATCCCCCATGAGGGTCTGACAGAGACAATTAACTGGTGCCAGAAACATGACCTAAAACTGAATGCAAAAATGCATAATTATAGCCTTTTGGAAGACTTCCACCCCTGCAAATTACAACCATGATAACATTCCACTAAGAGTAAACACAGTGGTAAGGGACTTGGGAACTCAGGTTGACAGTAACCTGAACTGTGATGGCCATGTGTCTATGATAGTAAGAAAATCCTTCTATGTGGTGCAACTTATAAGTAAGGGCATGGCATCCATATTTAAAGAGATCATAGTCCCACTATATTCAGCCCTCATTAGACCAGTAATTGAGCACAATGTAACCTTTGGCATGTACCTGACCAGGCATTTTCAACAGCTGTACCGTCCACAGAGGTTCCTCACTAAAAGAATACAGGGCGTAAATAAAATATCCTGTGCGGACTGCCTCAATGCCCTCGCCCTGTATTTGGTGTCCTACAGATGACTGAGGGTTGAGCTATGCCTAACCTACAAGGCATGCTCCAAACCAGTCCTGAGGGATTTCCTATACACTCGCAAAATAAACAGAGTTACTCGATGTAAGGATCTAAACATTTTCTGTGACATAAACAAAACATGTTGGTAGGACTGGTATGCATCTCAGAGATTACCCCTTCTCTGGAACAAATTCAATTCCCCATTCTTGTGTAACAGAACTCTTCCTTAAGCCTATTCAGATACAGTTTGGACCAATGGATGGGAAATTGTAAATTCAGTTTGTAAATGCCATAAGGCACAGACATATTCCAAAGCTGTTCTAGCCCATGGACATTGATAATTGGGAAAACCGGAGCATGAATGGCTAAGCTTAAAAAGGCTCTGGAGCTGTTAGCCTAGTAACCTCCCATGATCCTGTAGTGCAGCGTGTACCAAGCTATTCAGGGATTATGATCTGAAAAATATTTTTATTAGTAGTCAAAGAAATCTGAAATACTGCCTTTTAGACATAGGCACGTACAGTCATTTCAGGAGGAAGGTTATAGCACATGTCCAAAATATAACTTTTTTGAGTCCATTGCAATAAAAATCAGACATCATGCATCATTTGTCAGATAAGGAAATGTTTCAGCCACTGCAAATATGCCAGGTCTAGTGTCCCATGAGCTAAGGGGGCAGTACACTGCAGTCAAAATAAGAATTAGGCTGCACTGAAATTTCTTAAGGACAGAATGACAGTCATAAGTGCATTATATATCTTATGTGCCTAGGGGTGATTCCATGAATGTTTAATCATCATCTCTGAAAGGATTTGAGATATTGCCTTTTACACATAAGCATGCACAGTCAGTATGGAATGCTGCATTACACTCATTTTCCATTTGGGGTAGGTGCATGACTTCTGCTCAGAAGAAAATGCAGCACATATCCAGACTATAGTGTTACTAAGTTGTTACTACATAAGTAAAACTCCAGTATAGTTCATTAGGAAGTGTAACATTTTATGCCTGCAAATTTGGCATCAGCAAGATTCCATGTGCAGACGGAGATAATGTGCTGCTGCTAAATTCAGTACTGGACTGTATAGAATTTCCTAAGGATACAGTAGCACCATTTGGTGCATTTTGTTCCTGACATACATAAGTATCTTGTTATAATTCTCTCAAGGTGTTGCTATGAAATATTAGGGGGGACTGACAAATGTCCTATTATGCATCAGTACCAAATGCAGAGTCTTCTTCTTCTTCTTTCGGCTTTTCCTGGTTAGGGGTCACCACAGTGGATCACCTGTCCACTCATGATTGGCAGTGGAGTTTTACAGTGTCGAGTTGCCAGCCCGGCGCCCAACCTTCCAGTGAAGGCACACACACTCACACCTAGGGCCAATTTGGAGTGTCCAATCCACCTACAGCATGTCTTTGGGATGTGGGAGGAAACTGGAGCACCTGGAGGAAACCCACGTGACCACAGGAAGGACATGTAGACTCCGCACAGAAGGTACCCTAGCCGAGGATCGAACCAGAGAACCTCTTGCTGTGAGGCGACAATGCTAACCACTGCACCACCATGGCCGCCCCCACTGCACCACCATGGCCGCCCATCAGTAAAAAATACAGAGTATCACAGGCAATTCACTGTCATAACTTGATATGCCATTTTATCCTTGGTTTCCATTAAGAGTAAAATGTGACTTCTTTTTTAAAATACATGCCCTGAATGTATCTTCAGTGAGTTGTCATCACTTCAGAAGTAAACATTCTACATATATTCCCAGACAGAACAATATTTTTCAATCTACATCAGCTAACTCTATGGTGGCCAGCATGACTACTGTCAAATTCAACACTGAACTACAATTGAATTTTTAAATGTTAAATTGCAGCCTTCTGAAAATCTTTATCTCTGTATTCTGTTGCTTTTCCATTAAAATGTTTTCTTCTTTTTTTTAATTTTAAATGCTATTACAAACTCAAGGGAATGGAAATGATAGGGTGAACAAAGGAGCAGAACAGAATATGAGGCCCCAGTCAAGCAAGTAAGTTGAGCATGACCAAAATATACAACAATAATAATGAACAAAGCAAGTCACCAACATTCAAATAAAGAGGAAACAGTATCAAATAATTAGGAATTTCTCAGCACCTAAGCTTCTTAGGTCTGTATTACAATGTTGAACTCACAGGAGTCTGAACGTTGTAATATTGAACCCAAATGTTCGAAATACAAAAATAGCGAAGCCACGGCACACCATTTTTTTTCCCAGGGAAAAAAATCGGTGGGCCGTTTTCGGGGATTTGCTATTTCTTCCACTGTGGTGCGATCTCGGAGTTGGTATATTTAAGTAGGGGGAGCTGTGGGGGGCACAGCCCTCCACATTGAGGGGTGTGGAGGGCAAAGCCCCCCACATTAATTTAAGTTTAAAGTGTACGTTTTTTTTTTTTTTTGTACTGGAACAGCAATTTTTTTCCCTGGGAAAAAATCACTGTTCTGTGTTTTTGTAATTCTTGGGTTTTGAACATCATGGTTCGATATTACGACGTTCGAACTCCTGTGAGTTTGACGATGTAATATAGACCCAGTTTCTTCACTGTCACTAAAGAGTAAACTATCCAACTACACCTGTCACCTAGAAAATGAGGTTAAGGCATCACTTCAAAATTAAATAAATCTAAATAATAGGCCTCAGTAAATGCAATCAAATCAGTATGCCTAGAGCAAACACTGAAAGTTTTCTCAAAACATCTGAAAGGGAATTTAGCAGAAGCATTTTATATATAACTACCAAATATACGATTTCAGTAGCAGTCTGGCTTTCTGCATTATACTTGGTTTCCATTAGAGGTGGGTATGTCACTTCTTCTCAGTCTGAGGAAAGGAGCACTTGCCCAGAAAATATGATTACGAAGTTGTGATTGGATCAGCTTTTTAAAAGAATCATGTAATTTTACTAAAAATGGAAGTTTCTATTTTTGTTGCTGAATTTATGATCCCCATTGATATTTATATTTATATGCAATGAAATTACATTACACACAGATAAAGTTATGTACATATATTTACTCAAGGAATCACCACTAAGTGCAGTCTGTAGCGAGGGCTATAACAGATTATTCTTAGAAATTTGCTACAATAGTTAAATCAAGTTTAGAATTATGGCCCTGTATTGCTAGTTATCACCAATAGCCCCATAAAGCCATCCAGGTATTCTATTTTCTGTCATTTGGTTTACAACAAGCACATACATTTGACAAGTTTTCAGACTGACATAGTCAGTATAAACCTTTGTTACATTGTTAGTTTGCCTGTATGAAATCAAAGCAAAAATTAAACTTTCTTCTCACAACAGTGACAGTTTCTATCATTTTAAATGTTGCAGCATAATAAGCTGATTTTACTTGATCTGGTAGATGTGCACAGAGGTTTTGAGATTCCGCTGTTTGCTTTCTGTAATAACTATCAAGTTATGCAGTGTGTAGTATTAGCTGACCATCCAGGTGTTTTGACCCAAACAATGTAATAATATCTTAAAACTGTACAGATATTATCCTTAGTGGTTAGGGTTAAGAGTGCAAACTAAGGGTATTTTATAAGTAGCTAAATGCAGTTACTCCCCCTCCCAAAAAAGAAAATAATGAGAGAATTTCAAGCCATTATGGAGCTACAGGTATTTAATTGGTTGGAGCAAAAAATGGTCAAAAGCAGTAGTTTGGGGGCTGGGCCCTGGAAAATAGTGAGTAGTAATGGGGATAAGTACAGTATATAACTATATTAACTCAGTAAAAAAATTGGTAAAAGTGAGAAGCAGTTGGTTAGTAAGAAAAGAAATTAGGAGAGGCCTGTCTGGTAGACACAGTATATGGGTCGGCATACAGAGAAACCCATAGACAAAACAGTTGAGTTGTTTTGAGACTGAGCCTAATTAGGGTCTGCTGAACAACTACATTATCAAATAATAATACGTGCAGCTGCTTACTATGCCTGCATATAGTGTCTATGCTAAACCTCAGATTGAGCAGCTTCTGTTTCATAGACAGTAACTATTTTCCACACCTACTTTTTGTTTCCCCTGCGATTTGCTGTCTGTCATGTCCCAGTTGTCCTTTTCAATTTCCAGAGTAAGTAGAACAGGAAATGCATGCATCCTAATGGCAGGGGAGGCTTCTCCCTTTTTGTCAATCCTTAAGTTATCAGTTTCTGTACATGTCATCCAGTGATGCCAGTGCGGGTCTTGACCACATGCTATCACATGCTCAGCCTTCACTGGAGATGATCTGCCAATACATCCTGTTTACTTTGTATACCTGAGCAGGAACTGTGGCCTCCTTCTGGGGCTGCAGTCAAGCATGAGACCCAACCCTTCCCTTGGTATGAACGAGACTGCTTTTATATATTTGGTTACTGTGATGGTTGACAGAGCTGTATAAGACCCATTTTCCTTGGCGGCCTAGGGGATAAAAGCTCCACAAAATTACACATTATTGCAATAAAAAGAAAACAATGTAGACTATGTAGAAAAATATAATACAGTACAACATGATAGAAACAATGATTTAGCACAAAGATTGTTTTCAGGAAAAAGGAGAAAGAAGAGTTATAAAGCAGTATAAGATACACAGTGTATAAAAAGAAGAACTGATATGGTTCTAAAGAGAGTAGAAAGATTATGATTAGAAAAAGGCAAGAGCAAGGAGATATTATTAAAGGGAAGATTGTTGGAGCAGTTTGTATGGAGGGATTTAATGTAAGTGGAAAGGTAATAGTTTACAAGTGGAAGAGAGGGTATGAGTAGAGATTTTCATGATGATAAAAGGCAGACAGCATGATTAGTACGGAAGAGTGAAGTTAAAGGAAATAACATTTGGATGTATTATATAAGTAGTTGTAAAAGGAAAGCAGTAGACATATTGTAAGTTTAACCAGGTGAGCAGGAACAAGAGCAGTGCTGGGAATTAAATAGGTAGTCCTTTAGTTTGATTTTGAAGTAGATGGGGAGGATATTAGCTTAAACGTACTAGAGAGGTGGAGGCATATCCAGCCAGGATGATGCTACTTTAAGGCAAGTATATTGGCTAGGAAGAGAGTCAGTCAACACGTTATGTCCTGTTTGTTTGGTAGTGGTTTACATTAAGAAGACTGAAGAAAATCTTTAATGTCTTAAAAGAGGCTGAGCCTTGAGCTTAAGGAAGACAGATCAAGACAGAGTTGTGAATGAGGGATTTAAGAGATAAAGCGGATATGGATCATTTTAACCTGTCTGTAAGACCCATTCTTCTTGAGATCAGTACAGAAGAGTAGCTGGGTGAATCTGTGCTAGTCCACAGACCAGAGCCCCGCCCCTCAGCTTTTCATGTTAAGAGCCAAAAAAAGGTCTTCTGCAAAACTTGCAGGATGCTTCCTGCAGATAGTACCTAATCCACACACCCCAAAAAAGTCTGTTCCTTTTACTGGCACATCAGCCAGGTGGCCAGATACAGGACAACCCCCACCCTCATCCCAGCCATTCAAGTCCTGTTTCTGTGCCATGCCCTCAACCTTCTTTCTTACATTACAGTAAAAAAAATATTTAAAAATTATTTTAAATTGTAGCAAATGGCTAGCTGCAAATGTAACAAACAGTTGCTACAGTTTATACCCTGCACTATGGGTTATGGTGCTCGGGTTTTACTTAAAAAAAAATTCTCTTTTAAACTGTAGCAAACTGCTTGCTACAAATGTAGCAAGCAGTTGCTACAATTATACCACACAAAGTGCTACAGTGCTCAGGTGTAACCACAAATGCAGTACCGACTTTTATAATCTGTTTTGCACTAGCAGTGATCAGGATGATGGATGGCTTATCGGATCGGACCATCTAGCATTTTGCACCTGGGCAGTTGCCCCTTTCACCCTGCCTTAGCTAAGCTACGAGGTCAGTACATTGGTGATAGAAGTTATAGCATTAGCTACAACTCATCTATACATTTTAAGCCTTCTCCAAAATACTAAAGTTGTTTTGTGAATGATTGCTCATTATCAATGCACTTCTGGAACAGAAGGCTACCAACTACCTGCATCACTGTTTTTCTTGTTTCAGGTGATAGTGCTTAAGCCTGTAACATATTTCCCCTCCAGCTTTTGATATAGTTGCTTAATGGAAGATTCCACATGATCTTGAAATGTGTGCTGAGATCTATGATTACTGCCAAATACATCCCTTTTGGAAGTTATCCTGAAGGACAAGAGATGGATGATGAAAAGTTTTGGATGTCCTGTTTCACAATGTAGTTACCAAACAATATAACTGTAGTTTTCTTATGATTCAGAATTAGTGTATTCTTTATCTAGTCAGCTGAGGTGTTAAAGCCTGTCTTAAGGACCTGATTAAGTGAATGATGGTAGTCAGTGTGACAGAAGTGTCATATCATCAGCATAAAAGGCAAGTGTCGCATCTTCAGGATGTTTATACATCCAGATGGGAAAAAAGAAAACTGTGATGGTCTCATTGTCAAGCCCCTAAGGTATATAAGATTATACAGGCTGGGTTTAAGAAAAGTATTTTTACAATTCTTACAATTCTGTCAGTTGAGAAAGATGACTTTGGAACTGAATCAAAGAGCCAAAATCATGCCCCTCCTCATTCAGCCAGTGAATAAGAGGAGTACATTCCATTGTGATAGATGCATTAGAGCAATTCAGATGCATTGGTGTACCACAGTTTCCTTTGTAATGCATAATTCTGGTAACAGCATTATTACGTGACCTAAATGTAATTTAAATTGTGGGCATTATGTTGTTCTCAGTTGGGGTAACAGGTTGTGTGCATCTGGACAACCAAGCACCCTGATCATGAGGCTTAGAAGGCTGGCTTTATATAATGTTCATCTTTGCAATGACTCTTATTTGTTAGGAATTTGAATTAGCTTATTGTACCGTCAAGCTATGAGCATCTTGAATTGAGGAAGACTTGCACTGACTAAAAGTGAGTGAAAAACAGTAAAAGGTAGTGCTTGCTTTATGTAGTCAGGTGGAAGATATCAGTATGGCATTGTGATTCTTTATCCTTGAGAGGAAACATTTCACAACCTTGAGAAATGCAGGTTAGAAAACAAATAAGCACATCTTGGAGCATTATTTCTCATTACTGCATAAGATGCTCATCTTGATGAATTTGAAGTGAGTTTTTCATGCTCTAGCAGAGAAATAATACCTAAAGGAATTTTAAGTGGCACTAAGTGTTAGTATGGAGAAAGGGTCAGGACTTCAGTTCTTATCCTTCTCATGTGCATTACTTGTGACCTTCTACAACTTTTTGTTGGTTTTGCTAGCTTACTTGCAATGAGGTGTAGTAGCTCTGGTTAAACATATTTGATGCTGACACTTAAAAACTAATAGAAATGTTTGAAGTATTCTTGAATCTTTCTGAGATAAGCTGCCTGACATACTTATTTATATTTGTCAGGGTTATGGATGTAATGCAAATATCCCTGCTGGAAGTGTCTTTAGATAATATGCGGAACAGTTAACTATTCTTTTTGGAGCCTCACCTATTAAGAGATGAGAAGCTAATAAATTCCATCTGAATCCGCACAACTTTACCAGTGCCATCAACAGCATAATATTTTAAACTCCTTGTATGGGTGATAATAGTAGGCAGTAACAAATGTGAGAAGGTTGTCAGTGAGTGTCTCAAGGAATGTACCAAAGCATATGAAGTCAGGGGATGTTTTTGTCAGCTTCGTCTAAAATGTAGACGGTATCAGAAGTAGCAGTATTAACACATATGGGCATCTTTATTCACTGATGGTATCCAGTAGCAGTGCTGCCATTAACGCAGCTGTTATTGTGGTACCATGTCATGGTTTTACTGATGACTTCTAGTGTGAGAAGCTCAGCAGCATTGTAGCATTCAGACAATGAGACATCATTGCGATGTATCAAGTATGAAACACATGCAGGTTGCCTTAAGTGAAGTGTTTTGCCAGTTCTATAAGGACTACAACAGCTTCTGTGTAGATACCTTCTGAAGGCTGTTACTTATCTTGGATGACAGTAAACTGAAAATCTTAGCTACTGTTTTATTCTTACTGCATATCACTCCAAGATCAGAACATAGTGCTCATCTCAGTGCTGTTATAATACATTGTATTTGGTCAAAACAGGATCAGTTATCAAGCATCAGTTAAGAAATGAGAACAGACAAACTGAGTTTGCTGCTGTTCCTTATTAGTTCAGAAAGACACTAGTCAGCTGATATGGTATCTCATCCAGAAACGAAGCACCTATTTATGCTTCCCATGCAGGATAACTCTCGACTTGCAGACATTGACAATAAGAGCAAAGAGCCTTTGAAAAACAATGTGTTTAAAAAACAGAGTTTGACAAAAATTGTGGAAAAATATAGGCACATTATCAAAGAGATAGTTGTAAGATTTATAGAGTTTAATGAACCATATTGCAAGATTGTTCTACACAAAGTTGTATATTTTTACTTCAGAAAAGGAGTTGTAAGATGTTTGTCTTCTTTCTTTGAGGTGTTGTTGCCACTGTTATGCTGATCATGTAGTGTGATTTTCTGTGTACTAGACAGCTTCAGATATCACCTGTGATTACAGGAATTTAGAAAATTGTGTGAAGGAGTAAATCAAGTCTGAAAATTGGAATATTCCTCCAAAATAGGGGCAGTTTAGAGATCTGTAATGCAGAGAGCATATGTTGTGGTTTCTGCATGTGAAATATTGCCTTTTTAATGTTTCTCTCCATGACATTGTGAAGATATATATGAATGGTAATGAATGGCAAGTAATCTTTCTATGTCTTTGAGATACTAAGAATTTTTGTGGAATTTTACAATGTTACAGGTGTAGTAATTTAAAGAGCTAATGTTTTGTGTATTAAAATAATTAAAATGAAAGTTTCACAGGTGTATGCTTGTGGGAGAGAGTAGTCTGCGGATGGACAGAGCCCTTTAGTTAGCATAATTTTCCTGAGGGGAGCAGAAGATCATTTACTGTCTGACCTAGGACTAAAATCAACCTTAACAGCTTTGTACCAGCTTGTGTGAACCAGGTTTTGGGCTGGATACTAAGAATCTATTTAATTAAGTTTGTGCTGCTTCTGCCTATTCATTATCATTTTCATTTCATTTTTATACTACATTTATCTTTATATGTCAAAGCTATGCTAATGTTTTGTTTAAATGAAATAACATTTTATTAGTTAGACATTTTGAATATAGAGTACTATTTTGTATATGTAGTGTGGCAAATGTGAGTCACTGTATTACTGCCTGTCATTTAATAATGGCCAGTGACATCTTTGAAAATGGAGTTCCTCATTGTTTTGACATAAATTCAGGTAACTCAGTATAGAAGTGCACATCAGGTGCTAGGGAAGTGTGATGGAGGGTTTAACACTAAATTTGTTAATGGGTATCTCATAAATTATGAAGTAAGTCATAATACACTTCTGACTGTAGGAGACCAATGCCCAAGTTTGAAAGTTTTTTTTTCCATCTTAAAGTGCTAGGTTTTGAATTGTAATGTGCCAAGGAGCATTTCAGGAATAAGGAGACGACTGATAAAGAGGATTATAATGAACTTATGTGTTGTAAACATTAGTGTTAAGAAATGCACCTTAAGAGTGGAGCAAAGGGAAGTTTGAGAAATGACTTATGACACCTGTGAAGATAATAAATAAATAACAGTCAGTGTTGAGTATAATGAGAGAGATTCAAATTTCAATCTTTGCAGTAGACGGTGGATCTTACTATCACATTAGAATGTATGCATCTTCTAATAATTCGTCTTTGCATTCAGGTATTATTTTTAATCAACTTGTTCTGTTCTAATTTGTTTCTTAGATTTAATTCCTTTAGTGTAGTAGGCTTCCTAATTGTGTATTTTCTTTGGTTTCTCCTAGTTTATTTATAGCCTGAGCTACCTTTGAAGCTTGTCACAAAGACTGTCATTGCAGTAAATTTCTCTGGCAGCCCACAAGCTTTCCTGTCCATGCTACTTCTCATTTGTTCTTTGGATTGTTTCATTCTTTTAATATATTTTTATGACTGAAATACTTATTACTTCTGAAGTTTAATAGGGAGTAACTCGGATAAGAAAGTCATATATTTGATTTGTTTTATTGAAGATAGTTTTTTTAGGGTTGTCTTTTGGTGAGACAACAAACATCAGTAGTTAATGTTTAAGTATTTTTGATGTGATTTACACATTTTTTTTTGAATTTCTTATGCTTATTTCTCCTTTCTTTTTTATGGGATAAGGTCACATATATGCTTAGTAGGGTTTGGAATGCTACTAGTAATTATTGTACTGAAGCAGTATAAAACGCAACAGGAACAGAGTACAGTACTTTAAATCCTTTAATAGCACTTAGAACAATGAAAAGAAATAGGACTGACAGCTTAATAATACTAGGCTGTCAGTTCGATTTCTTTTATGTGGTTTAATTGCTATTAAAAGATTTATATTAAAACACTGTTCCTGTGTTTTTCTATGCCATATTTTTAATGTAGGCGTATGAAGTCTTTTGGGACCACATGCTTGTAGAATGGAAAGTCAGACTTCAACACTGCATCTCCCATTTTACTTTAATCTTTAGTGCAGTTTGGGATTAGATCATAGCAGCTTCAAAAGGTGCTTAATGAAAGTTATTATGTATGTCTGTGTTGCCAGAAAGGTGCTTAACAAGGCTGCCTTTTTGCTGGTTTCAGAGAGAAATCACAGTGCTCTATGTACTACATTACACTTTCAACTGTGGAAGAGACCCATTCCCTAAACTTGCTGAGTCTGTCATCCTAAACAAGATTTTTATCACAGAATTTCCCATGAAGCACACTTG
>NC_056745.1:1187160136-1187192636 GCF_019279795.1 Protopterus annectens
TGCTAATTACACTATAGGAAGCACCCCCCTAAGTGTAGACCCAGTGGTACGTGATCTAGGTACTCAGGTTGATAGCAATCTGAACTTCAATCACCATGTATCTACAGTGGTAAGGAAATCCTTGCCACACTTATAACATCTCAATGTAAGGATATTATAATTCCATTGTACTCAGCCCTCATCAGACCAGTAATTGAGTACAATGCTTCCTTTTGTATGTATCTCACCAGACATCTGCAATAGCTGTAGAGACCACTAAGGTTTCTCACCCGGAAAATACAAGGGACATCAAACAAGTCTTAAGCAGAAAACTGAAAGCCCTGTCACTGTATTCTGTCTCCTACAGGCTGTTGAGGGGTGACCTGTGTCTGAATTATAGGGCAGTCTGTGTCCTGGCCCTGATGGAAATGCTGCACATTCATAAATCGAACTGTGTGAGTGTCAGTCGCTCCAAGGATCTTAACCTAGCCTCTGACATGAACAAATCATGCTGGAGAGATAGATACATCTCCAAGAGACTACCCCTTCTCTGGAGTAAGCTTCCCATTCATGTGAAGCAGAGCCCCTAAATAACTCTCTTCAAACACAACCTAGATGAATGGATGGGTGACCGTAAATTCACTCCTGGTGTGGATCCCATATGGACAGAAGCAGTCAGTGTTAATTACCATAGACTCATACCTCTGCAAACTCTGCTCACCTAACTATGGACATTTGGGGCAACTCAGGATAAATATGGCTAGGCTTGTAAGGGCTCTTGGGCCGTTAGCCTAGTAACCTCCTATGAACCTATGAACTTGTTTAGATCTTAGCTTTTCATTTGATAAAGTTTTGTATAAAAGTAGTGTACAACAGACATATTACCCTGGAATGGATCCCTTGGTGATAGCAGGCTATAGGAACTGTAAATACATTCAGCAAGGAGAAAGAGGGAGTAATAAATGGGGTACCACAGAGCTAAATTATGTTACCAGTCCTCTTTCTGCTGCAAATTTGTTTTATTATAGCATAAAGCATTTATACAGATGCACAATGCAGATTTTCAAGATATGCATAAAAGTACAGCTTTTTATGGACCTATGTGCAGTTAATGTAAGTCCTGTACGTTTAAATCATGAAGTGGGTCAAAAAGAAGACTAAATAAGGATTTTCTATGCAATCAGTTAGCTTTACTGATATCAGAACCCTCAGGTTTCCTTTTCTACATGAGCATAACAGCTAATGAGGTTTAATCATTCCTCTTTCTTGAAAAACAGGTGGCTTAAAATTCAATATCAAAAGTCCCAGCTAACCATGTTTGGCCATGACTATATTGTTATGAGCAACCAAATCTAGGAAGATAAATCAAACAGTTATAGGCCATTAAAGTTACCCCTTCCATAAAGCTCCACTGGACTTGACTTCACCTTGTTTTACAGTCTGTTTTTTTTTTCTCAAGCAGCACATTTTCAGGCTTATGTTGATGACATGAAAAGACACATTTTCTCCAGTAAATTCCAGCCCCCTCTTGCCTATTCTCTGTAGCCCTAACTGCAGTCATCCCTATCGGCAGGATCTCTTTTCTCCATTCCCATGTTGGCTTAGTTCTTAGAATACTTTCTGCTACTTTATTAATATAATATTCTGTATGGCTATTGTTATTTTCTTAAGGATCTACATCCAAAGTCCCAGGCTTCTCTTATTTCATGAGCTTCCCTCCATTTCATCATCATCCCTTTCCACTTTGAATTATAGCTTTCTGATTGCGCTGTGTATAAGGTACTGGGAGCAAGAAATCAGAGAGGGAAAGGTAATAGAATGGGAAGAGGCCAAGAACACACTTGGACTGCAGGCTAGAGACTGCCTTCCCGATCAAGGATTGATATCACTGTATAGGCAAAGGAAAATGAATAGTGGGGTCCTAAGTGAAAGACCAGCACTGGTAGAGTTTTTAGTAGAATCTAGAGCAAAAGCTGCTGTTAAAAAAGGGATAATTAGTAGGCCATATAAAATACTATAAGAATCAATCAGAGAAGATTAGAAAGCGATATTGGATAAGCAATTCACAAAGAAACGATGGAAGGATATATGTACGGCTCCCAAATATGTAACAGATTCTAGAATATGTAAGATTTTTGCTTGAAGTGGAAAGCTTCACTATTCCCTTGCAGAAGGATAATGATAACCAGGATGCGGAATCCTACACCAAGGCACTCTATATGCATCTTCAGGATTGCATGGACCGTGCTATCCCAAATAAAACCAAGACTCCTTTCTCAAGCAAGAAGAAACCAGTCTGGTGGACCCCGGACATAAGCAAACTTTACAATAAAAGAGACAGTTACTCAGGCTATAGATAAGGGAAAGGAGGTGCACACGGCTTACCTTGACCTTGCTAAAGCATTTGACACCATTCCCCATTCAGGTATTATTGATAAGCTCACCAGCCTGGGCATAAACCCTTACATCACAAGATGGATCGCAAACTGGCTCTCAGACAGATCCCATAAAGTAAGAATAGCGGGATCTATGTCCGAATCCAGACCAGTAACGAGTGGTGTGCCTCAGGGCTCTGTCCTGGGGCCCCTCCTGTTTGGCATATACTTCTCAGAAGTACAGGCAAGCATGGAAGGGCTGTGGCTGACTAAGTTTGCGGACAACTGCAAACTGGGTGCTATAATAGAATCTCCAGCCAACATGGAGATCCTCCAGAAGGGCCTAAATGAGACTGATGCATGGTGTCAAAGCCATGATCTCAAGCTAAATGCAAAAATGCGTAGTAATCCCTTTGGAAAAAACAGAGTACCTGCAAACTACAACATAGGAGGTAATCCCCTGAAATCTGAAGAAGAAATAAGGGATCTAGGGACCCAAGTAAATAGTCAGCTTTCCTTTGATAACCATGTTGCCAAAGTGGTTAGAAAATCCTTCTATGTGACCCATCTGATCACAAAAGGGTTTGCATCAAGATCTAAGGATGTAATGGTGCCCCTCTACTCTTCCCTCATCAGACCCATTATTGAGTGCAATGCACCAATTGGAATGTACCTGGCTAGACATCTCCAGCAGCTGGAGAGACCACAGAGGTACCTAACCAAGAGGATTACTGGCCTCAAACAGTTGCCCTATGCAGCACGATTGAAAAAGCTAAAACTGTTCTCTGTTGCATACCGCCTTCTCACAGGCGATCTCGGTCTAATGTACAGAGCCATGTCCAACCCAGAATTGTTGAACATGCTCCATCTTAGCAAAACCAAATCTACTCGAGCTACACGCTCTAGGGATATAAACCTCAATACAACAATGAATAGAACGTGCTGGAGGGATAGATTCCCTTCGCAGAGACTTCCCTTACTGTGGAACAGGGTCCCGATCTACATAAGACAGAGCCCCTCACTATCCCTCTTCAAGAGGAACCTTGATGATTGGAAGGGTAACAGAAAGTTCACACCAGGGATCACACCAACAGCACTACTAGATAGGGGCCAAGGGGTACTAGCTGCTAGTACAAGGGTCTAGGGAACTACTAAAGGGCGGTGAATACCGCACAACGTGGCTGGGCTAATATATGCCTTCGGGCAGATAGCCCAGTACCAACCTATGAACCTATGAACCTATGAAAGTGCTTGTATAGGTATTTTTATACCTCACACTGACTCCAAAGAATTTTTCCTCAGGTAGACTGCAAATGTTGGAGGTGTGATGGGGAAGAAACAGGTAATTGGGAACATATTTTTTTGGTGAGTGTAATCAGCTGGCAGACTTTAAAAATTCCCTGCCGACTGTTCTGTCAGAAATACTGGGGGAGCAAATTGGTGTAACTAAGGAAATGATTTTTTGAGTTGTAATATAGGATCTGAATTTCCTAGACGTAATAAGGCCTTGCTGAGTTTAATTCTAGTGGCTGCCAAAAAAAACATTACTAGAAAATGGAAATCAAAGTCTAAACCAACTATAACAGAAGTAGTGAATATAATAACAGAAATAAACGAAATGGAAGTGGGATCTTTAGAAAAGAGTAGGAGCAAGCTGCATGAACAGTGGGAATTGTGGGAACAGTGCATGCAGAATCATGTTTTGGTGGAGGAATAAGGGAAGGCAGGAATTGAATAAGCTTAATGTTCAAGTGACAATGACTTTATAGACAATTATATGTGATGTATAATGTTGGCAACTGAAAATATGTCAGTATGGTTTGTTTTCATTTATAAAAATGTATGATTACCTGTGTCTTTAGGGATGATCCAATAAAGATGCTTTTTGTTAAAAAAGGCACATTTTTTCTACACATGATAACCGTAAATCATCTGCTAATGGGAAAAACCTGAGTTATTTCCAATTATCTCAGCTGACTCCTCACAGCATTGAAATGTTTCCAGTACTAACTTGTGTGAATGCCAGATCTGGAAAAAAAGAAGGAACAACCCCTTGCACTAATATATTTTTACTTTCTTGCTCCTGCGGATATTTTGTTTATTAATTGCCCCACCTCCCCAACACTACTTGCACTGTAGCAACCTTTGGGAGTTCTGCATAGGATCCATTCCCTATAATTCAAATTGTAAAGCATTTTAAGGCTTGTGTGTATGTCATTTAATCTCTAACATGCAGAAAGTACCAATTACACATAATGCAGGGGTTTGCTATCCTCCACAGTCTCTTGCAAATTTGTTATACACGTTACATGTTCTAAATCCATTCTGCAAAGTCCAGACAGGTTTGCAAAAAAGGTTTTCTTTGCTGAGGGGATGACTACTTCCTTCAGATATGACATAACCTTGCAAATACACTTCCTACCCAACGTAAGCAAATTATTCTTTATTTTATAGACTATATTTTGGCCAATTGTGCATAAAACCTTTACCAAATTCTCTTTAAGCAGAACCAATATTCCCGGGAGGGGGGAGTGATTAGTACTATTTCTTCAAGACACCTCAGTCATGGCAAAGCCAGATAATAAACTAGTACTGCATTATCCTTTTTATCTGTCTTATGCACTAGTCATAAAGGCATCATTAATAAAAACATTAGTTTATTAATTCTCGGATTACCTGCTTTAATCCAGTGCAAGGTAGCAGGGGAGCTGAAACCTATCCCAGAACTCAGAGAGCACAAGGCAGAAAAACTAATCCTGAATAGGTTGTCAGTCTGCCAGAAGGCAGACATACAAGCACACACACACGCACACACACACACACACACGCACACACACACACACACACACACACACGCACACACACACGCACACACACACACACACACACACACACACACACACACACACACACACACACACATGCACACACACACACACACACACACACACACACACACACACACACACACACACACACACACACACACACACACACACCATGTTCACACAAGTGATATTGCAGACCCAAACAATCAGTAGCCTTTAAACATCACAATAAAGAAGGCAACTGTTATGTTATGGGCATTTCATTATCATTTAAGTGACAAGACTGAATGTTATACAAAATGTAAAGTAACATCCTTGAATCTCTGAGTTTCACTTGGATTTTTAAAAATCTTATAGGTCATGAGGTAAAATATGTATGCTTGTAGAAAGATAATACGGGTTTATTAGACAGTCAAAGCCCTTAAGACAACAAAAAAAATGATGCGAGAGACTTGTCTTAGTTTAGGAGGCTAGTATCTTACTTAAATATAAAGTGTTACTTCATTTCTACAAAATAGTTTGCTTTTCTGGGGGTTAGTTTTGCCATGCCTTTATTTATTTATTTATTTATAGCATTTGTTTACTGGGATAGTCTGTATGAGCAGGAAACCTAAACCCTTTCAGCAGAGGCCCAGGAGAAAAGCTCCAATATAACATGACAAAAAAATATATATAATAAGATGTGATATATACAAAATTGTACACTTGACTTAGTCTGCATTATTATAAATGTAAAATATACAACTTAATTAAATTTAATTATCTTAGTATTAATAGGATAGTGGACGACATGCACATTGGTTTACAAAGTACATTGAAAATGTAGAAGAAACAGATTAGTGCAGGTTCTTTAAAACAGAACTGGAAATAGTTGCATATCTTGTTGTTGGGTATGATACAATCATGCTAGAGGGTTGTATACTAAAAGGCACAGTAATGTGTCAAAACTGTTGAGTGATTGTGCAAACACTCTAATGTAGAAGTGGATGAGAAGCATTGCAAACATGAACCACAAATCACTTAGAGAATGATGAAGTTTATATCACATGGGATTAACCATAACCAACAGTTCAAAAAAAGCAAAAAAAAACAGATATAGTAGTCCATAAAAATGACAAAAGTAACATTCATCATTGAAATTGCTACACCCAGTGATTACAGCGTCTTACATACATTGAAACTCAAACTCATAAAATACCAGGATTTGCAAGCAGAAATGAGAACAGTGTGGAAGAAACATACATAGACAGTTCCAACATTAGTAGGAGCAACAGGAATAATAAAAAGTATTTTACAGTTGTACTCGAATGTGCCACCATTAGATGTAATCACATATGAATTGCAAATTGAGGGTGCTGAGAAGAGCACTCTTGGTTAACAGCAAATAAATGAAACAGTACTAATTTCTTGAATTCTAATCATACCCCGACTTAGGAATGGGGTCCATTGTCATCTTGATATTAGAAACTCAAAACACTTGGAGAAATTAAACTGGTAGATGATAGGTCAAAACCAAACTTGCTAGTATTGCAGAAAATATAGGATATATAAACACTTTGGAGTAAAATCTTTAGTGATAAAGCAATTAAAAGTAAAGGGGGGGGGGGTCAAATGGAAAGAGAAAGAGGAAGCGAAAAGCAAGACAAAAGGAAAAAGTTTAGTCATTTGTAACAGAGATATTTACAGAAGGTTTACAGATGATTGGTAGGGATAAGTAGAAACAAGAGCAGGAGTATGTGATTGAATAGGAATTGTCTCATTTGAAAGGCTGAACGTTTGTGGCAGTTTGTGAAAGGTGGAAAGTAAGTAGGTGGGTTATGCAGGAGAGGTACATGAGCATAGTCATAAGTGCTTCTGTAGTTGACTGCAAACTGTGAGCCATTACTGAATCCCCAAATGATGTGGATATTCTACAAAAGGGCCTTACAGAAACAGATGCTTGGTGCCAGAGCCATGGGCTCAAGCTTAATGCCAAGAAATGTATAGTTATCCCCTTTGGGAAAAACCATGTAACCATGAATTACCACATAGGTGGCAGTACACTAAACACTGAAAGTGTGATGAGAGACTTAGGGACACAGTTGGACAGTGGTCTCACCTTTGATAACCACATCACCATGACAGTCAGGAAATCCTTCTATGTGGCACACCTCATCACTAAGGGCTTTTCATCCAGAAAAAAGGAGGTCATTGTCCCACTGGACTCATCCCTCATTAGACCCATTATAGAGTAAAATGCCCTGTTTGGTATGCACCTCACAAGACATCTGCAACAGCTGGAAAGGCCGCTGTAATACCTCACTAAAAGAATCACAGGTCTAAAGCAGATGCCCTATGCTGACCGTCTAAAAAACCTCCAGCTATACTCTGTCGCATATCATCTACTCAGAGGCAATCTCTGCTTAACATACAAGTCCATGTCAAATCCTGAGCTGTTGGACATACTCCACTTAAAGAAATCCCAATCCCTGAGAGCCACACGCTCCAGGGATCTAAACCTTGTCATCACAAGGAACAAAACATGCTGGAGGGATAGGTTCCTGACCCGGAGACTCCCCATACTCTGGAATAGACTGCCCATACATGTCAAGAAGAGCGCCTCCTTGGCCCTCTTCAAAAGAAACCTTGATGATTGGATGGGAGATAGGAAATTCACCCCGGGGATCACGTCAGTCGTCCTGCTAGACAGGGGTCCAGGAAAGTAAATATTGTGGGAAGAAATATCCAGGGAATTGTTATGGCTAGGCTTGTATAGGCCCTAGGACAGATAGCCTAGTGCCAACCTATGAACCTGTAACCTGTGAACCTATAGTTCAAAAGTCTTTATGCTTTCTACGAGTCTAAGAGTGAGAGGAATGGAATTTTGTTATTTCAGAAACATAGAAGGAGTACAACAAGGCAATTGTATTATTGTTTGGTTTGGTTACCTTCGGTAACAGTTTATCAGTAGAATGTATTGGTCTGCTGGGAGTATGGTATTGGAGAATATTATTCAGACTTGGGCATTTGTTTGGTTCATACATGAGTTTTTGGGTAGTGACTAATTGTGAGCAAGTTATGTAGTGCCTTAGTTCTAGCCAATGAAATACCTTAAGTGCATGGTAGTAGTGAGGCTGTAATAGTGACTAGTAGCAAATTGTTAAAACAATCCACCCCAGAAAAAGAAATCAGTTTGAACATCTGGTTTGCAAGGGAGTAATACATTTTATGTTACAATCCACTGAATAAAAGCATTGTAAAAGCAAAGGGCACTATAGAAAGGATGCATTTTCATAACGGAAGGTCTATGACACATTAATGGTGTATAAAGGCAAAAGGCTCTTCTAAAATGGCATAATTATCTTTAGTGGTAAAATGTCCTGCTTGTAAAAGATAAGGAAAAACATGTATGTGAAGAGAAGCACTGTGACATAAGGGAAGATAAATAAAAAATAAACTACTGCTTTGATGCTAAAAAAAACATACAGGGATTAATCTACATTATATAAAGCTAATGGCAGGCTGTGATGGAGAAATCTTATGACAAAAGAAGGAGAAATGCCTCTGTATTAAAAAAGCCTCTTCCTGCCTGAAAAGTGTATTGAGGGAAGGCCTTCAATCACAGATCTGTCAAAAACACAAGGACGAAGGATAGGAAATTCCAGTGTAATCTGTTAGGAAAGAGAAAAAAATAAATAAATAAAGTCAGAAAAAAGAGATGAGCATAGGGGCAAAATATCAAAACTAAATCACAGCCTTTCAGGGAAAAAGGTAAAAAAATGTAGATTTCAATTGTATTCTGAAGTGTGGGTGGAAATGCCCATCACCTGTCAGAGCTGCACTTGAAATATAAGTGTTCAGGGATTATAATGGAAGAATTAAGTTGTCATTTTCTGAACCATTTGTAATTTTAACTAAATTTATTCATAGCACTTTCATAATTAATGTAAGAAACTTGTACACATTTAATTTTTCTTACTTAAGAAACATTACTGTGTCTTTTCTTACATTTGGGTATGCCAAGAAATACAATATCATTAGCAGATCTGTCTTTCAGTAAACCAGAAGAGATTTCTTAATTTCTACGATTGTTGTTAATGACATCTTCCACCCCCAGTCCTGACAAAATAGTCAGAAGTAGCATAACAGCATAAAATATGCAAAACCTGTTGCTTTGAAGTATTGGCAGAAAATAAAACAGACTAGGTTGCAAGTTGCATACATACATGAGAATGTACAAATATGTCTGTAGAGGAAGGCCCGTACCATTCTCTTTTTCTTCTCCCCATGTTCCATTCACCCACCCCACGTTCCCAAGCTCCCTTGAATTTCTCTGATAACATGAATCCCACCACTTTTTTTCTTTCAAGCTGTTCCAGGTTTCACAACTGTTCAGAATTAAAAAATAAAAATGAAGTCAGATCTGAATCCTTCACTTTCAGACCATCGGCTCTGTATCCTGCTTTCCAATATGTTTGTTTTTCTTAACTTCTTTCCTACCTTTCCTCTTCAAGTGTCTAGTTAGGTCTGTGATACCCAAATGCTTAAGAATATGCACTTGACTGAAACATTTTCGATTGCTCTGGGCAGAATTTGCCCTTATTCCAAGGTGCTTTGAACTCAGAGTAGATTATATTAAGTCGGGTTGCAGAGGACAAAAACATCTGCAAAGGGGTTGTGAATGTTTGCCACCACAGAGAAAAGCTATTTCTGAAGACCATGTCAGTCACAGTTTTTGCATTCTCATCTTTCATTAAATTTTTTATCTTCTCCCACAGATTTGTGACTTTACATTATGGTGAGCCCATGACATCCTTCACTGCTTTTATTATGCATGTTTTAACGCCTTAACTTTCATCTTTGACTCTTCTCTCATTCTGTTGGCCATCTAAGTGACCCTCTTCTTTACACTTTATAGTAGCTTGGTATCTTTTTGTATGTAAGGACTCCAGATCTGGATCCATTGTCTAGACTTCATTTTGCTAGAATGTTATGAAGGAGAAGAACGTCACCTGTTTCCCAGGAATTCACATCCCTTTTGCCATGGAATCTGGCACTCTAATGGCCTTCACCCCAGCTTGCTCATGTCATGTGGGTGAGTAACTTTTGAGATGATGGTTACACCCATATTTTTTTCTTTCTATGTCTTCTGTGGATCTGTTTCCCCTAGTTTTCCATTTATTCTGGTTTTCCCATTAATTATTTTCCTTCTTCAAGTTAAATTATTAAATCCACTTCTGGGATTGTGATCTTATTATGGTGACAAGGGTTTGTGTATCTGTGTGACCCATAGAGCTGTGTTGTCTGAAGTTTATGTTCATGGCAAGGCCACCCATGACAACTGATCAGAGATGAGAGGTCAGACTAACAGTAGTCCATGATGGCTCAGTTTAATAACCCAAGAACCTTGAAAGGAGCTAACAAGAACCATCACTGAAGCCAGAACTGAGGGTGGTCTATGTTAGTGAACACATGGTGGCTGAGTGAGCTACATGCTACATGTAACACCCATATAGGTTTACTATCTGGCAAGACAAAGGGTGGGGTTAGGTTAGATGCTATTCAAGTGGCATGCTGGATAGCAAGGATTAAGATGGACTAGACCATGACAATAAAAACTGGCTTTTGGGAAACAGAAGGTGAGCTTTTAGCTGTCTGCTGGGAAAAGAGTCCGAGTTTGTGTCAGAGGTTGAAAAGTATCATCTAAATTTAATTGATCTTATCTTTATATACATCACTGGTTCTGGAGAGGAACCTTTTTTTTTGGGGGGGGGGTTCTGTTCCACTTTGGATGACCCTAAGGACAGTCACCAGGCAGGTGTGGGGATACTCTGCATCCACCATGTCAATACTGCTCAGCTCTAGTTTGTACCAGAAAAGGAGAGTGTATGCAGGCTGCAAAAGTGAAAAGTCTACTGTTTATGTTTTTTTTGTTTTGCAGCTCCCAACCTACATATGTCGATCCCTCTAATCTGACCCAAATCAAGAGGGTTTCTCTCTGAAAGAAATCCATGGCCTCAGCAGGGGTGCAAGCCTTCACACTGCACAGAATGTGCTGGGTGCCAGGTCAGAGGCTGTCACACTGCAGTATGCTTGTAGAGCTTTTCTTCCTAAGCCCTGCTGCCCACAGCACCCTAGGTGACATCACCAACTGGGAATGCAATAGGCATTACAAGGAGGTGTGTTCTATCTTCACAGTGATATACTTCCTGGTTACTCAGCTCTCTACTGAAATGGCCACCATCTCAGTCAATAAATTCCAGTCCCCACTGATAATCATGGCAGTAGATGTACCTCAGCACGGTCATGAACCCTCCCTCTGAGAAGGATGAGCATGTGTACACCTCTTTTTCCTTTCTCCTCCACTGTCGCATGTACCTACCAAACCTGGCTCATCTGGGCTGTAGTCAGGGCTTAATTTTGTCTATTGCTTGTGTACATGCACCTTATAACTATTGAGAGTATAGATACCTCAGAGGTAGTGCCTGACAGGATACCACCTCTATTTCCTGTAGTTTACTGGGAAACTTCACTAGTCGTGTGGGCAGTGATGGAGATATGGAGAGATGTGAAAAAGACTTATCCCATCTGAACTTAAGTGATAATTTGATTCTGGACTTCTGTTCCAATAATGGATTGTCCATAACAAATACTGTGTTTGAACCAAGGATATTTGTAATTGTCCCTAATACCACTCGGTCAAAAGTGACTGATTGACTTTGCTGTGTCATCAGACCACATGCCATACATTCAGGGTACTTGGGTCAATTGTTGAGCTGAACTGTCTTCTAATTTTGATTATCATTTGGTGCTGAGTTGGTTTAGACAACAGGGTGGTGGCTGAACAGGTCTGGGAAGTCCAAATTTATAGTAAGAGCATCTTGGGAATGCTTAATTGGTGCTTCTGTGATTGATGAGTTTATCTCCCACCTTTAGAAGAGCTTCTTCTGTATACCTGGAGAGGTTGAGGTATGAAGTCTGAAATGGATCCCATTCAAGATCTGCATATTGAGTTGAGTCAGTTGAGCTGTTTGGGCAGCTTGTGAAGGTGTTCCCAGGTGTCTCCATTTGGAGCTGTCCCAGGCATGGCTCACTTGGAGGATACCTAAGGGTAGACTCAGGATATATTGGACAGACTATATATCACTTTCCTTGGGAACATCTGGGCAGCCCGCAAGATGAATTTGAGAGTGTTGTTGTGGCTAGGGAAGTCTAATATCCTGCTCAGCTTGCTGCCACAAAGATCTTCCACAAGGACAAGTGGTTTTAGAAGGTAAGGCTAAGATCTAACCTGCTTCGCTTAAGAACCGGTAGTGTGGAAAATGTTAAATTGTGCCTGCCACCTATCTGACCAACATGCTACTTTCACAAGATTTAATTTACTTATTCACACCTATGCTGCCCTTTTGTTCTTTTAATACCATAGATCTTTATGGTGTCATGATATTTTTTGGTGTCAGGTTCCTTAACTAAGTGACTTATCAATTAATGCTAGGCAGGATATGAAAAGGAGGCTGAAACAAAACGACATTAACACTGTTAATCTAGAATGCACTGCAGTGGCATTATTAGCAACTCTTTGTCACCCACCTTTCATATTTCACATTTAGATTTTCCTAACTGAATACACTACATGCTGTTAAGGAGCACAGTATGAAATGCCATGGTGGAAACAGAAAATACAATCACTGTCCAGGTATAATGCAGTGTGCTGGAGATATGGCTATTTGTTTGCAAGTGATTATAAAAATAATATTTCCAATATTATATACATTAATATTTCCATTGTTTGTCTCATCTCCAGCAGGAAGGGACTGTTCATCAGTACCACTGTCCAATTAAAACCCACTCCTCCTATTTTCCATGAAGGCAATTATATTGAACTGGCTTCATCCTTTAAATATCTTTTATTTTTCATTGACCCCATACATTCTGTCTCCACATATGCTGATCACCCAAACCTCACATAAACCCATCTGGACTGCTCATCCTTGAAGCCATAGCCATCAGCAAATGGATCCTGCAGTCTCAGTTAGACTCTGACTTCACGTTACTTACTTAATACCTCCAGTAAACACTCTATATGACCTTTACATTGTTTCTAACAGAATATGTAGACTTTATCTGCTCGACCCTAAATGTGAGCACCATTACACTGGCTTCTTTAGAGCTAATTGTCTCCCTTTAGAGGACTGCTCCAACATTTTTATTTATGAGCTCTAGTCTCAGATTCCCAAAGGAGTATATGCTTTGGTACCACACTCAAGTCTCACTTGATAGAGCGCTTATACTTGAGGGAGCAACAAACACACTTGTTTATTCTGACCTTGCCTTGTTGGTTGTTTTCTCCAAAACCTGGAATTTCCTCCCTTAAACATTAAAAGCAGTGAGAACAAGTCAAAATTTAGCTCTAAACTTGTACTTTACTTTAAAGAATAGACAACACCCTGCTACTTTCCCCATCCTTTCATTGACTAAATATGTCTAATTCTATGCTTTTCTGTCTGATATCTTTTCTGATAATGCAGTTAAAAGTCATATAATGCTCACAGAGTCACTCTTTCATTCTTCAGAATTTCTTTATTTTTCTGTCATATTTTGCAACACCTTTTTTTTGGGGGGGGGCTGATGTTTTGTAGTACTTCTTTCACATTTGGTGTTTCCAGTTTGAGTAATTTTATTCAATAATTTCTTTTATTATAATTTACTTATGTCGTACACAGTTTGTACAGTAGATCATGAGATCATGTGTGTTCCTCACTTTAGTGTGTCATAAGTAAACATGCATATATAATTCTAATATAGTTGTCTTGTCTTTCACATTTAGTTTGCATCTAAACGTGTAGCATCTGTTTATGAATATTCTTATTAACTGTATTTGTTCTGCCTGAAATTATCTTTTTATTCCATGTGAAATTAATTATTTAATCATGTATGTTGCTAGCACAGTCATCATTAATCTGATTTTCATTTTATGCATGTTGACTTGCCTCCATCTTGATTTCTGGCTGAAAATGTTCCTGTGACTTTTACAGTTGCCTTGATCTATAATTTTATCCTTATTTTCCTTTCACAGGTATACCTGAAAGGATCATAGGATCATAGGAAGTTACTAGGCTATTGGCCCAGAGGCCCTTATAAGCCTAGCCAAGTGTTTAGCCCGTGTTTAGACAAGCCAGCACCCAAAGCCCCTGTCCAGCAGGGACACGTGGAATCCCAGGGGTGTATTTTCTGTTTCCCATCCAGTTGTCCAGGTTGCACTTAAAAAGGGATAATGAGGTACTCTACTTGACGTAGAGAGGGAGTCTATTCCATAGATGAGGGAGTCTATGGGACAGAAATCTGTCCCACCAACAAGTCCTAATGATATCACAGACCAGGTTGAGGTTGTGCATGCAGGTTGCTCGAGTGGTGCTTGACTTGCTATTATGCAGCAGTCACATCAAGGCGGGGTCTGAGATTGCTTTATATGCCAAACAGAGGTCACCCCCGAGGAGTCTGTATGAAATTGAGTAGAGGTATTGGGCTTTTAGCCTATCTGTGTAAGGTAGATGTTTGAGGCTCTGGATTCTCCTGGTGAGGGACCTCTGTGGTCTTTCCAGTTGCTGCATGTGCTTTGCGAGTTAAATGCCGAAGTGGGAATTGTACTCAATAACTGGCCTTATAAGGGAAGAATACAGGGATATTGTGACCTCTTTGTCCCTGGATGAGATACCCTTACTTATGAGGTGAGCCATGTAGAAAGCTTTCCATACAACAGAAGCAACATGGTGGTCAAAAGTCAGGTTGCTATCAACCTGGGTGCCCAAATCCCTCACTATTGATTGTATACTTAAGACATTGTTATTAATGTGCTAATATGTGGGAATGTCACTCACCCCAAAGGGCATGATGATGCAATTTTTTGGCATTCAGCTTGAGGCCATGTTTCTGGCACCAGTCATTTGTTTGGGTGAGACCTTCTTGGAGGACGTCCACATCACTTGGGGAATTGATGACTGCACCCAGACTGCAGTCATCTGCAAACTTGGTCAGCCATAGTCCATTGGTTTTGGCCTGCACCTCAGAGAAGTATATTCCAAATAACAGAGGCCCCAAGACCAATCCCTGGGATACGCCGCTTGTTATGGTTCGACTGCTTGAGGTGGCTTCCCCTATTTTGATTAGGTGGATTCTGTCAGTGAGCCAGTTTGCTACCCATCTGGTAACATACGGATTGATTCCTAGTTAGGAGAATTTATCTACTATGACCGAGTGGGGAACAGTGTCAAAGGCTTTGGCCAGGTCAAGGTAGGCAGTGTGCACTGTCTTCCCCATATCCATGGCTTTGATGACTGTCTAAAAGAAGTTGACCAGATTTAACAGACATGACCTCCCCTTGACAAAGCCAAACCATGTGGAGTCAAGTGTTTGGAGGTTGCCAATGTCCCTGTCAATGAGGTCCATGACAATCCGTTCCATGGCCTTGAAGATCAGGCTAGTTAGGCTGATGGGTCTATAATTTCCCGCTTCTGTGGACGCTCCACCTTTATGTAAAGGGATAACAGTGGCTGTCCTCCACTGTGCTGGGACAAAGCCGGTACTCAGGTGTTGGTTGAATAGGTGTCTAATGGTACTACAAGTTCATGCCTGAGTTCATGGAGGATGAAGCCAGGGATGTTATCGGGTCCCATGGAGGCTGTGTTTTATGACTTTGAGATGGCAGTGATGACCTGTTCCCTAGATATAAGGGGAGGGGTGGCAGGTACTGGGGATGCCCTGATTTACTGAGGGGAGAAGGTTTTGCTCAATCTGTCACCCAGTAGATTGGCTATATCTACAGCATTTGTGTATATGATGACCTTGACCACCAGTTCTGAACAGACCTGGGTGCTCCCTTTGAGATTTCAGACATATGTGAAGATGGCCTTATGATTGTCTCTAGTAGATATGGCCAATTTGGACTCGAAGTTGGCTTTAGAGGATTTCACTAGTGCTATTATTTGCTTGTTCAGTGTAAGGAGAGATTGCTTCCAATTGGGCATCTGCTCCTTCTTGGTCCTGGAAAGCAATTTTTTCCTTTTTTATATAGTTTATTTATTGCAGATGTCCACCAGACAGGTTTACTCTTCCTTGCGGAGGATGATTTTGTCCTGTCTGGTATTCCTGATTCAATGCATCTGTATAAATGCTCGTATAGTACTTTGGTGTAGATTTGGATATTGTTACCAGTTCCCACAGTGGGGGAGGGGGCTGTGAAGCTGTTTATACCATCCCTCAGGAGGTTGTAATCAGCTTTGTGAAGTTTTTTGTTTGACCCCAGCTGGGGGGGCAGGGGAGATGGGGTCTTCGAAAGTGACCGCTTTATGGTCGGATCTTACCAGGGAGGATGATACTGTAGGTATGCTGTAGTGGTTACTCATGTTGGTTAATACCAAGTCTAAGATATTATGACCTCTTGTGAAGGTATCGGCTAGCTGTTCCAAGGCATTTGCACTGATAAAATCGAGGAATCTCTGAGCATTTGTGTTCCAGCATGAGTAGTTTTTCCAGTCTATGGTTGGGTAATTAAAGTCACCCAGGATCAGGGTAAAGGGTTGAATTTTGATAGATTTGAAGAGGTCCAGATAGGTGGAGTGGGCATCTTGAGTCAAATTTGGGGGCCTTTAGCTAGCTATAATTTGAATAGGGGTCTTGTCACTGGTTAACTGCACCTGGAGTGCCTCCTGTGCGTCATACTGTTTGACCAGCCTGGATGTGTGTGTGTGCCTTTAATATATATCGAAACTCCACCTCCTTTGGCTTTGCTGCCCACAGTTTGGGGTCTGAATGTGTGATAGGATGAGTAACCAGATAAAGCTGGCATTGGTTGAGAGGGCAGTGATGACCTGTTCCCTAGATATAAGGGGAGGGGTGGCAGGTACTGGGGATGCCCTGATTTACTGATGGGGGAACAGAGGGGAGAAGCTTTTGCTGAATCTGTCACCCAGTAGATTGGCTATATCTACAGCTCTCCGCAGCTTTGAATCAGGTTTGTGTGACTGCACAAATATCAGCATCTAAGCCCCTCACCAAGTCCGGTGCAGGTCTAGATGTGTAGTACTAGGCTATGAATGACTGGGCCAGAGGCCATAGTAAGGCTAACAACAAGCAAGAGGGAACTTGTATCAGTCTTTACAGTAAAGAACAATATCTGAGAAAAGTCAGTCAGCTGTTGAAATGTCTCAGCCTTCTCTGAAGTCATGTGGGCATTCTTCTTTGGAGAGAAAATGTTGATCAGAGTTTTGTACTAGTTTTATTGAAAAATATAGTGGTTATGACTGTGTGTGTGTGTGTGTGTGTGTGTGTGTGTGTGTGTGTGTGTGTGTGTGTGTGTGTGTGTGTGTGGAGACTGTGATCAGCTTATCAACGTAACAGTCTGATATCAATGAAAGGGTGGAACTTCAAACATATCTTATTAAAATATTTTCCTTCTAACTAAGCACTTTTTCAAACCCTTCCACTGGCATAGTTTCAGCAGTTCCAGAGCCTCTCTTTCAAATATTTATATTCTTATACAAATATTGCTGATGTCTTACATCCAACTTCCAGTAGATGTAATACAGCTGGACTTAACACAACCTTTGATATCTTCCTCCATCATAATATTATAGATTAAAAATCCTTTAGCATCATCACATATATTGAAGTATGAAGTCAAACTGGTTAAATGACAGAATGCTCAAGGTTTTAGTTAAATATTTATTTTCTGAATTCTAGGCATCACTTGCTGTGTACCACAGGATCTGGTGCTTGGCTTATTCTGTTTAATTATGTTATGATTACAGTTCATGGAATTAATTCTATTTGGTATATAAACTTTGCAGATGACTGCAAGCTGGGAGTTATAGCGTTGTCATCTGTTCATGAACTGAATTTATAGAATTATTTAGCCAGTCTTTGAGTGCCTTCTGTGCAGAGTCTGCATGTCCTCCCCGCGATCGAGTGACGCTTAAAGACATGCAGGTAGGTGCGAGCATGTGTGGGCATGCCTTCTTTGAAGGTTGGGTGCCAGGCTGGCAACTCAACACCGTAAAAATTCACTGCCAATCATTAGCAGACCGGAGTTCTGCTGTGGCGACCCCTAACGGGGAAAAGCCAAAAGACAGTTTAATGTGTGTAAAACAAAATGTGTTAAACTTTAACAACTAAAGTCTAGCACAGCTTGGTGTGGAAAGAACCTTGCTTACCCCTACTCCATTAATAACAACATTTTAGCGTCAGTTAATATCAATGGAGGTCACCAAGGCACAATGGGGAAAATATTTATCCAAAATTAAACTGATCTTCAGTTCCATATTTTCTTAGCCTGATGTACCAGTGCTTTCCTTTACACCTGTTTTTGTGATTACCTGCTTAACAATTTTAAAAGAGTTAGTATGAATTCAAAAATACTGTTATAGAATGCATCCAGTGTGTGAGACACATGCAATACTCTATAAGAGTTTTCATTTAGTAAGTTAGTTTTATTCATTCATTTAATGCATTGCCCAAATGTAAGCCATGAAAAGAGTAACATCAGATATTTATAAGAGATGTAATTTCTCATCAGTGGTCTGTTGAGGTCTGCGTTACCTAAAGTACACAAAATGGCTACAAATGTAGGGATCTAACACCAAGTATTTACTCAGTATCTTTTATGACATAAATAAAGATCTTGTCTAGGTTTTAAGATTCACGTCAATCCATTGAAGTTGGTTTTGATGAGCACAAATACATCAAAACCAGTTGCCAAAACCGCCTTCATCGAACTTTGTAACAATTTTTTTTGCAGGATGCAAGCCTCCCTACACCCTCCCACCCCCTGGATTTATATATACCAACTCTGAGGTTACACAACAGTGGAGAAAAAGGCAATCTCCACTTTCTTTTAAGGTTGTTTCAGCAAACAGGCCTTAGTTTCTTTGCATCTGCTAGAATCACCTTTGATGAACTGACTGACATGGTCTTAGATGTTATAGATGCAATATAAATGCAAAGCAAAACGTGTGAGTGTGATGAAGCAGTATCAATATAGAAATGGTATTACAAGGCATTGGTGGGTTTAAGTAGTTTTTAGTGGAAAGTACATGTGGGGATGGATGTCTTGCAGTGTAGATCATAATTGTTCACAGTGAGATAGTCTTTTGAGGGCTAATGGGAGAGGTTATCACAATTTTCAGAATCCAAAGGCTGTAGTTTGTTGTAGGTATATCAACATCCACGGCACCCTGGATACCAAAATGAAACCACCAATAGGTCCAAGCAGTGAAAGTTTATTAAGAATGACACTATGTAAACGCACTTAAAACAGAAATACGTTTTCGTCTCCTACTTCCTCGAGTATCAAGGTTCATTATTTATTTATTTTTTAATTTACCTTTTATTCACTCCAGATTTTAAATCTTCTCCAGATTCACAAAAGCTTGCATGGAGTGCAATATTGCTGCAGGAGGCCATGCAGGCAATATGTCTGCCGTGAGATCCAGGAATAGCCTGCAGGAGTGTGCACGAGCGCTCCTGCACTAATCCTGCTTGGACTAAGCCCTGGTATGCAAATCACCCCATTTGCAGGTGAAATCCATGCAAATGAGGTGATTTTGCAATCCAGGAAACTTGCAACAGTCCATGCAAGACTAGTGCTATCCGCAGAAATGTACTCAGTTAGTAACCGAGTACATTTCTGTAAAATCCAAAATGGAGCTATGACAGCTCCAAATAAAGTCTGCATATTATTGAGGAAGCATGTCAATAGCCAAGTATAAGGCCACTGGCAATGCAAACAATACAAAAAATAAAAAAAAAACATTTATTATTTTTTCGCCGGTCTCGGCTGTTTAAGCATAGGGCAGCAGTGCCCAGATGAGATCGGGGAAAATAAGAAAATAAACTTATAATAAGCATTCTAACTAAAATCAGTATTCTGCCTTGCAAGTCATTGGCAGGCAGAAGACATCCTGGCCAGTGAGTAGTGGTTGCTAAGGGGGGAGGCTCAGTGTGAGACATGTAAGTATGCATTAGCAGGCAATCCTATGCAAATGAGAGGAAGGATAGTGAATCCCAGTTTTCCCCAGCATGTGAGGCAGGTCCCAAGAGTGTAAGAGTAGAAATAGCTGGGTGCAAGACTAGGAGGTAGGTGACATCATGGGGGGGTGTCAGGCATCCTGTAAGCGGATTGGAGGCCTGTGGCTCGGGTTTGCTCCTAGTTTAGCACAGCTAAGCTAGGGGGGGTGTCTAAACCTGCCTAGCACTCTTTACAAAGTGTAAGTGGATGTGCGTGCCGCGCACTGGGTTTTACAGGAAGAAAAAAGAAGTTAAACCAGGAAATAGCAGCTCTGTGCACATGTGAGCACTCTGCGTGGCGCGCACAAGGCCTTAAACAGGGAGGCAATGGGAAGGGAAAACAGCAGTAGGAAGGTAATCAAGGAGAACTAGCATAGCTAGCAGGTTAAATGTATCAGAATCAGCCAGTTACACAAGCAGCAGCCCAGCCCAGCCCAGCACACCACTATAAACTATGAAAACACCTTTCCCCTTTGTTTTTTCCCAAAAACTCTGTACCACCGGTCTATACGAATGGGGAAATTTTACAAAATGAAAGCAAGAGAAAAAATGTTAGGGGCTGCTTTTGCTATAATAAACCAGCATGTGCAAGAGGCTGAGGGTGGTGAGGATGTGAATGCTGATGACCAACACACAGTGAGGAGGAGGAGAAGAGTGTACAGACCCAGGGAAACCTACCAGGGACTACATGAGCTGGAGATAGTGGAACGCTATAGGGTGGACAGGGACCTCCTACAGCATATTGTTGAGCTGTGCCGGCCACATCTCACACACAGAACCAACAGAGGGGAGCCCATCCCTGTGGAAACCAAGGTATGTGTAGGCTTAAGAATACTAGCCACAGATACCTTCCAAAGGCCAACTGGAGATATAGGTTCATAGGTTCATAGGTTCATACTAGTCTATCTGCCCTAGGGCATTTATAAGCCTAGCCAGAGTATGTTTGGCTTTCGCCACACATTTTAAATTAATTTTGCTGTGCCCTTTTTTGAGGTTAGTATACTGTGCCTCTGTTTAATAGTGACACAGAAGTGATACCCGGGGTAAACCTACGATCTCCCATCCACTCATCAAGATTCCTCTTGAAGAGAGTCAATGAGGGACTCTGCCTAACCTGGACTGGGATTTTATTCCAGTGTGAAGGGAGCCTCTGGGTTATGAATCCGTCCCTCCAGCATGTCCTATTTATTTCAATGCTGAGGTTCAAGTCTCTCGAGCACGTAGCTCGATGGGATATGGATTTTCTGAGGTGCAGCATGTCCATTAATTCCGGGTTGGACATGGCTTTATACGTCAGGCACAGATCGCCTCTGAGCAGGCGGTATGCCACTGAGTAGAGCTGGAGTTTCTTTAACCGGGCAGCATATGACATCTGTTTGAGCCCTTTGATCGTCTTGGTGAGGTACTTTTGGGGTCTTTCCAGTTGCTGCAGGTGCCTGGTAAGGTACATCCCAAAAGGGGCATTGTACTCAATTATGGGCCTGATGAGGGATGAGTAAAGAGGCACGATGACCTCCCCTGATCTAGATGTGAATCCCTTCAAGATTAGGTGGGCTATATAAAATGTTTTTTCTAACCACTTTGGCCACATGGTTGTCAAATGAGAAGTTGCTATCAACTTGGGTCCCCAGGTCCCTAATTACTTCTTCTGTACTTAATGGATTGCCACCTATGTGGTAATTTGTGGGCACTTTGTTTTTGCCAAAGGGGATGACTATACACGTTTTGGCATTTAGCTTGAGGCCATGGCTCTGGCACCAGTTGTCTGTTTCTATGAGGCCCTTTTGGAGGATGCTTGTGTCGGCTGGAGAGTCGATTATGGCGCCCACTTTGCAGTCATCTGCGAACTTGGTCAGCCACAGTCCTTCTGTGTTGGCCTGTACCTCTGAGAAATATATTCGAGAACAAGAGAGGTCCAAGGACTGAGCCTTGTGGGATGCCACTTGTAACTGGTTTGGAGTCTGACATGGCTCCAGCAATTCTAACCATGTGGGTTCTGTCCTTGAGCCAGTTTGCAACCCATCTAGTGATACAGGGGTTTATATTTAAGCTGGTGAGCTTATCTATAATGCCTGAGTGGGGTATTGTATCGAAGGCTTTTGCAACGTCCAGGTAGGCTGTGTGGACCACCTTCCCCTCGTCAATGGCCTTGGTGACTGTTTCAAAGAAATCAACCAGGTTTAAGAGGCAGGATGTGCCCTTAACAAAGCCGAACTGGGTAGGATCCAGTGTCTGTAGGTCCCCAATATCTTTATTTATGAGGTCCACGATGATCCTTTCCATAGCTTTGCAGACCAAGCTAGTCAGGCTTATGGGGCGATAGTTTCCAGGATCCGTTGAGGCACCACCTTTGTGGAGAGGGACCACTGTTGCTGTACACCACTCTTTGGGTACATATCCTGTAGTAAGGCTGAGATTGAACAGTAGTTTTATGTTTGGGTTTAGCTCTTCTTGGAGTTCATGTAGGACGCAGCCCGGGACACCATCTGGTCCCATTGATGCTGTGTTTTTTGCTTTGGAGAGGGCAGCTCTTACCTGAGCATCTGAGATGTCAGGGGGGCAGCACTCTGCTAGGATAGATATTTGCCATTTTGGTGGGGAGGGGGGGGAGAAGTTTGTGCTGTACCTGTCAGCTAGGATGTTGGCAATGTCTGTGGGTTCGGTGTATTTTTTGTTATTTTGGACTAATTCTGAGCATATCTGGGAATTCCCACCCAGGTTCCTAACATAACTAAAGAAAGCCTTGTGATCATCCTTAGTGTCCTGTCCAATTTTTTTCTCGAAGCTGGCCTTAGACGATTTTATGAGTGCCTGTAGTTTTTTGCTAATACTGATCAGAGATGCCTTCCCTCTTTGGGATTTTGCTCTATCATGTAGTAGCTTCCTCCTTCTATTGTATAGTTTGTTTATGGCTGGGGTCCACCAGACAGGACATCTGCCTTTGGAGGATTGGGTCTTGGCTTTATTTGGGATTGCATGATCCATGCATTCCTGAAGGTGTTCATAGAATGTGTTTATAAAGGATTCTGCGGTCTGGGCCGTATTTTCCACAGGCCCGGGGGCTTTGAAGGATTCCTCCTCGGTTTTGAGGAGTGTGAAATTTGCTTTAGAGAAGTTTTTCACTGTGGTTTTCAGGGCAGGTGGTGGAGTCGGGATGTGAATATCCAGTGAGATTAGTTTATGGTCTGATCTTACCAGTGAGGGATACACTTCTGGTTTGGAGCATAGAGTCCCCATGTTGGTGATGATCAGGTCCAGTATGTTTTCCCCTCTTGTGGGAGTGGTAACAAGTTGTTCCATAGCATTTGAGTTTATAAATTCTAGGAACCTTTGGGCTAGGGTGCTATGGAGAGTTTTGAGTGCATGCATCTTGAGGTTTAGACTTCTGGCGTTGAGTAGCATTACTCTTAGTTTCTTATCCCTTGTGATACCTATGGAGGTGGCTTTGTCTTTTGAGCCTTGCCTAAAAAAGGCACTATGGGGGTAGCAAGAGCCTTTGCCAATATCCGAAAGCCCAGGGGTGACAGGTGCAAGCCGTCCCTAGTGAAGCATCGTGGCTTGTCGAGCATTTCATGGGAATCTCACAGGCATCAGCATCCAGGGTACTCCACCAGTTCCTGGATGACATGCACACACACCCGAACAAGAGCTCCATAATGAGGCACACGCACAAACAAGAATCATAATACAGCATGTGTCTGGGATGCTCAAGTCACGTTTCCGGTGCCTGGACACATCCGGTGGAGCCTTGTAGTACTCTCCAGCTACATGTACCCAAATATTCATGGTATGTGCCATGCTACACAACATGATCCTGCGGAAGCAGCTGCAGCAGGAACAGCATGGGGCAGGATCACACAGTCCCCACCATTGCCAAGGCCAGCACAGGCACAGAGTGACTTGGAGGAGGAACAAGCTGAACCTGCACCTGTACCACACACTGACACAGTAGGAACCCAGGGAATGTAAACTCTCTCTGACTCGCACATACAGTAAAAGGGATGCTAAAAAGGACACCACCTGTGCTTTACCATGTATAGGGAGTGTACTATGTGCATCTGGCATAGTCATCCCTCCAGCACCATCCTCAATACAGGCACAGCCGCAAGGTAAGTCACCCTTCCTATCAATCACTGAATACAGTAGTATGGTCTGCTAGTTGTATCAATGGTATGGATGTGAACATGCAAGGAAGGGAATTGGGTGGCTGAATGGGATGGCAGCAGATAGTGGACAGCTATATGGGCAGCATGAAACCATAACAAATACTAGTGTCAACAACGTAGGCAGTAACAGACAAGGTGAAAAAACCCACTGCAGGACATGTGCTGGCCCAAACGTGTGTCCATAGGGCACACACATGCATGTCATGGAGGTTCACATACCTAACAACAGTCCCACCCAGCCAGCAGGGCAGGAGTAGATGAACACAAGGAAAGGCTGTGTTAAGGTCCTCAAGGTATGGCAATGGAGATCAACCCCCCTCCAGACCTACACAAAGTATAACAGGTTGGGAAGTGGGATGTTATTCATGAAGGGTAGGAAGTCTGAAATGGCAGTGTAGGTCAATAAAACTTATAAACTATACTACACTGATATGCCTATAGTCTGCATGATAGGTCAGAATACAGATTTAAAAGGAACCCAACAGACTACCAGAAATACCAGTGCGGTCAAAGCAAATGTCCACAGTTGCCAGGTGTGCCCCCCCCAAACCCTATGTAGACATGTATTAGCATCCATATGTAGGAGTAATAACAGTGAGCACAGAGTACCTGTGCTTGCCAAAGTAGAAGGATGGATTGTTTCATGTGTACAATATACAGTGATCTGCATGTCAGGTTGATGTGTGGAGGCCAACAGGGTACCTGAAATATCAGGTGGGTATAGCAGAAATGTCTACAATTGTCAGGTGTGCCCCCCAATCCTATGCAGTATAGCAGTAGCATCTATGTGTGGGTAACACAGCAGCAGAGCATAGAGTACCTGAGCTGCCCCAATTATAACGATGGAATGTTACATGTGTACAATATGCAGAGATCCGAGGGTCAGGTTGTTGTGTGGAAGCCAACAGAGTACCTGACATACCAGGTGTTTGTAGGACATGTCCACAGTTGGCAGGTGTGCTCCCCAACCCTATGTAGGAATGTATTAGCATCCATGTGTAGGAGTAATAACAGTGACCACCGAGTACCTGCGCTGGTCAAATCAGCAAGATGGATAGTCGCATGTCTACAATAGGCAGAGCTCTGTGTGTTAGGTAGTTCTGAGTGGTATGCTGTGTGAAAGTGTTCAGCAAATAGCCATGGAGAGTGTGTCCTGGTGTCCAATGGTCAGTACTGCTGATGACCGGACCAAGTCCACACAACTGCAGAGCAAAACAGACTGGTATCCCAGCATGACATGTTGCAGCAGTAGACCATATGATTTGTACAGATGTCATAACTGTCACCATCTGGAAGATGGACATGGCATGAGTGGTGGCCCAGACGTACACACAGTACACAGGTGGAAGTACTGTAGAGAGAGACTGTGTAACATTTTACAGTGAAATGGAGACACCCACGGTTTGTACATACAGGTTCACAGCACATCAGTTGGTTGTGTAGTATGGGGAACTAAGATGTACTGTGGGCAAACACTGACAGACCACAAAAGGCAGAGGTATGATGTATGTAGAAGCTGCTGGTGTCCACCCACTAGCCACCAGCAGGGGAAAGGGTCACATATACCTGTGAGGCAGTTACAAGTAGCTACCCTAGCACACATGCAGCCAGTCAGGCCCAACATCAGCCTCAGGTAACACACAGGCCACCTCCCTGCTGCTATGAATGAGTACAATATGATATCCACATTACTATGTGAATACTCACAGAATGCAGCATGCTGAAGAGGTGTCCCATGCAGGTGTGTCCATAGCTGTAAGATGCACCCTGCCAGCATCCACACCAATGGATTGATAAGGACAGAAACAATTGCCATCACCACCTTGCACACCTATCCTGTCAACCCAGGGAAATGCACTGCCTTGCAGCCTGGGTCTGTACAACTGACAGAATGCACTGGCCTGCTACAGATAGCCTGCATCAGTACCCAATGCCCCACTGTCCTCTGTCACAGGTCTGTGTCAGGCCCGTACCGCCACTATATGTTATCCCATGGACCATCACATAAAGACAAAACACAGTCAACAGAGCACAAATGCAAGGACATGTTGACAAATCCCAGTAGTATGTCCATCATGTTCCAATGCATGAACTGTGGACTAACCTGTACATACTGCTGGGATGGAGTGGCAACTATAGGCATACCTATCAGATATTGTGTGCATAATGGTAGGAAGAGGACAGATTAACGGGGGGGGGGGGTAGCATTGCCACCATGGAGTGTGTGAAGGGTGAAACCCTGATGTGTGCACATACTTATCATGGCTGCAAACACTGGGATGGGTGGCCACAAACCTGCTTGCAAACCAGATTGTGAAGGGTTAATGAACAGAATAATGAACCCTGCCTCCGGATAACCTCAGTGAGTCTGAATATCTGGGAGGTATGGCCACAGCACGATATGGCCATCCTGTCATGGTGATAACTGTACAGGCATGGGACCCACAGCCACAACAGCACCAAGGTGCTGGACCATATACACAGATCCATCAGCAAGTGTCTGTAGTTTCCACACCAGAATGACATGAGTGTGCATGAATATGTAGGTTGCACACCACATTACTGGACAAAGCTGCATTCAACTTGTAATACCCAGGAACCTACTGCTAGCAAAGATGTATACCTGTCAGTAGTTGATGACATAAAACATCAGAGGGTAAAACACCACATATCACTGAGTATCCCTGCCAACACCAAAACCATGTAGCGGAAGCAGCACAGACACAAATTAGCAACAATCTCACTAGCCTTTGCCAAATGTCGACCCACATTGTCAACCAATCTACAGATATCCTGCAGAAGCAGGTTAGTAGCTGTAGGTGTAGAGCACAAATACCTGCACTGGAGTACAACCTACCTGGAATGGAGTCACGCATGCAATACAGGCACTCATACTGGGCATGTTCACACATTTAGAGGAGCGAAGGCCATGTCAGAAAACAAATTACAGAAGGGTCATACTGGGCATGCTCACACACGTAAGAGAAATGAAGGCCATGTCTGGAAACAACTGTGGTCTATACACAGCAGTAAGTCACAGATGTCTGTGCACACACTACACATTACACACCAGTCAAGCTCTGCACGCACAGTGGATGGGAATATGCACATATATCCAAGGACAGCACACTATAACAGCCCAGACATACACATAATAGATGTGGGAAGAGAGTGACAGACAGTGAGAGACAGCTCCCCTCCATAAGGCCTGTCCCACACAGCACAATCCCATTTTGCAAAAACATATGATGTGCAAATGTACATAACTGTACACAATTGCCCCTGGTAGCCTTCCAGTCAGTACACCTGTCATTACCTTTCTTTGACAAGCCTGCTGATTCCCTGTGAAATACACCTTTGCTGAAGAAGTATCCCAGTAATCTCTGTGGTGCATTCTGTAACTGTGTAATTCTCTAATGTGCTGTAGTAGTTAGGTAGGTGTTCTAATCCCATTCATGGCAGCTGTGTGTGTGTCTGTGCGTACGTGTAGGGCCCAATGCTTTTGAGGACAGTCAGTACACCTGTCATTGCCCTTCTTTGACAAGCCTGCTGATGTCATTCCCTTTGAAATACACCTTTGGTGAAGAAGTATTCCAGTAATCTCCATGGTGCATTCTGTAACTGTGTAATGCTCTAATGTGCTGTAGTAGTTAGGGAGGTGCTCTAATCCCATTCATAGCAAGTGTGTGTGTGTGTGTGTGTGTGTGTGTGTGTGTGTGTGTGTGTGTGTCTGTGCATATGTGTAGGGCCCAATGCTTTTGCAGACAGTCAGTACATCTGTCATTACCCTTCTTTGACAAGTCTGCTGATGTCATTCCCTGTGAAATACACCTTTGGTGAAAGAGTATCCCAGTAATCTCCGTGGTGTGTTCTGTAACTGCATAATGCTCTAATGTGCTGTAGTAGTTAGGTAGGTGTTCTAATCCCATTCATGGCAACTGTGAGTGTGTGTGTAGGGCCCATTGCATTTGAGGACAGTCAGTTCACCTGTCATTGCCCTTCTTTGACAAGCCTGCTGATGTCATTTTGTGTGAAATACACCTGTAGCGAAGCAGAATCCTAGTAATCGTTGTGGTGCCTGCTGTAACTGCGTAATGTTGTGGTGTGATAAACTAGTTAGGTAGGGGTTCTATACCCAGACATGGTATGCGTGAATGTTTGTGTGTGTTCCTTTGTCAGAGTGGGGAGCAATGCTTTTGAGGCCATTCACAGGAACTATGACCTCCATTGCTCTACTTTGGCATGTCTGATGACATCATCGACTGTGAAATACACCTTTGTGGAAAAATATCCCAATAATCTTTGTGGCGCGTGCTATAACTGTGTAATGCTGTAGTGTGATAAACTTGTTAGGTAGTGGTTCTATTCCCAGACATGGTAAGTGTGTGTATGTGTGTTTGTAATATGTAACCTGTGAGGAGGTGGCTGTAATTGTGTAACACCTGGACCCATTGAGGGACCGTTTTTGTAATTTTTCTCTATGGTGGCCATAGTATATGACAGATGTCAATCAGCGGAGATGCTGGGGTGCCAGTCCACACCCCTACATGCGCACAATGTCCATGTTACAAGGATTACAAATGTCAATCAGCAGAGAAGCTGGGGTGCCAATCCACACCCCTACATGTGATACAAGGCCTGGTGAACAAAGTAAGCAACCCTAGTATTACACAGAGTACACTATGAACCTGTGTCTCATACACAAGCACACTTGCCTAGACAACTACCGCTATGTTGGTAGTACCCTGCATACTGTTCACAGATAGCAAGCATGGTGTGATTGCAGTGGGCTACAGAGGGCATGACACCCTGTCCATCAGTACAATAGGCACATAACTGAAGACAGTGCACCTTCACTGTGTTCCCCAATGGATGCCTACAACATCTGTGGTGCCATCAAATGTGATCCACAAAGGACTGTCCATGAGCACGCCCTGTCACAAGAGGTCAGGAGTCACACATGCGATGATAACAATCTGTGTACATAACATGGGCCTGGCAATCCAGGTACACTTCCACATGTCACTGTACATGAATGTGGGATGTGTGCACATCCCAGACACTGTCCATGTCATGGACTATAGAACACATACATGGCAAGCATTACACAGCACTGGCCACACACAATACTAATCCAGGTGACAGGATGGTGAATACAGTACCCACCTGTGTGGGACATTCCAGACACTACACACCTGATCCACACAGCAGACCATTGTCATGTGGCCTGATGGCAAGGTATACCCCTCACCTAGCCTTGTACAGCCTTCTGGCACAGCCAACCGCTACACACCCATGAAGAAATGCACACATGCATGTCAGTACTGGCACCCTGCATCCCTGTGTGTGGTGTATGATGCTTCCAACCACATTCACGCCTGGTGCAGCTCCCATTGACATACTGAAGCAGTCCGATTGATGTCAGACACCTTCACATGCCCTTTGCCCATAGTACAGCACAATAGATCCTGTGATGCATGTGATACCTGTGCAGTACTGTATTGTGGTAAAGTAACTCGGTAGGGAGTGTATTCCTGACCCTGGCAAGTGTGGCAATGTGTATGAGTCCCTTAGAGAGTGTGGCTGTGTTGCCGCTGACACCAGTCAATGTGGATAGGCACTTGTGGTACACCTACCGTATCTGTACAATATCACTGTTGCAGATGTCACTCACCAGCACATATATTTTTGGACAGCTCAGCAACACGTAAGCTATGTGGCGCATGCAATAACTGCATGCACATGTGATAGCAATGCATTGTCAGTCAGGGTTTGAATCCCTGTACTGGTATGTGTGTCACACAAACATGCTTCAGTTTTACTCGCCCACACCTTCCCTGATGTACTTTGTCTCTGTCTGTCCCTCCAACACCCTCCCTGGATGTGGATATGTACACCTACTCTGCTTAGGCAGCAGCTAGTGTTTTGTAAGTGTTGGTCATGATCAGCTGATGGCCTCTGCACCAATTGCAGTCCCCCTCTAGCTGATTGAATGTGACTCAGCTGCGGTAACATTCCCATAGCCAATTGCATGGAAACACAATACAATGTCTAGGAACATCATGTTCGTGTTGCTCTGTGTGTGATATTCACTGTGGAACCTAGATCTGGTGTTTGGCATAAATCATCACAGATGGGTTTGGAATTTACCTCCAACAACATACACTGTGAAAAAAGGCCAACAGACAGGAGGGGATGTGCCAGACATGACTACAGAATGTAAGTGTTGCTGTTCTTAATTTAGAGTACTGTCGGTTTAACAGGGTGTGTGTGGTTATAGCTAGTCTGCCTGTTGTAAGATCTGTCATGACAGTGCTATGTTTGTGAGAAACCACCTATCTGTAGGGTCATCTGGAGACTGGTTAGTGTGGTGAACCTTTTGTTCCTTGTGTTACTTACAGAACACCTATCTGAGAACAGCAGAAGCATAGTGTGAGGATTGCAGTCAGTACATGGTGATAGCCATGAGAGTTACTGACTTCATATCCCAGATTGGACATACTTCATAAAACACAGTGGTATGACAGTAAATGTCTGAGGTTACCACAGCACCATGCTAATATTGTGCCAGTGTTCATAGCACTACTCACATGTCTGTCACCCTTTGTACATATGTCATACAGGATATGTGCATGTGTTTTCTTTGCTCTGCAGCTGTTCTAGATCTGGTGTCTTGTGGTAATGGGAATATCTATGCATGCTGTTATAAGTAATCCTGACTGCTGCTGACTATTACTGGCCCTTATCTGTTGTAAAATGGCAACACCATAGTCCATATGGGATTGCTGATATCAGTCAACCCACCTGTCCCACCTCAGCTGGCCATGGCACCAGACATCAACAGGTCTGGGTTCCATGCATGAACTTTGGGTGGAACCGCTGCAGGTGATGGTGCTTGGCCCCCCCTGGGAGTGGGAGAGGACAGGAACCTGTCACCCGCCATCAGGTCCAGTCCATGGTGTGTAGGGAGCTCGGCAAAGAGTTTCAAGATCACCTACACCAGCTTGAGGACCGCATGGTGCAATCAGAGGGTGAGCCTGCACCTCCTACCCAGCCTCCAGCACAGCCACCTTTGGGGCCATGAAGGTGCAGTGGTGACTGCGCATGGATGGGGACCTCAGTCCCACTGTTTCCATTTGGGGGCTCATGGGCTTGCAACTTCAAAATACCCCTCCCCGTCCAAGGTGTCCCCCAAACATGTGTCATATACCGCCTCTGTATGCTGTCTTGTCTGTCATCTTACCCACCCTATCCTCCCCAAGCATACCTACTCTCCTTCTCCAACATCCCAGTCGCACCATAAAATAAGGGCAGTCTGTTCCCAAATAATATCTCATTCCATACATAGCTGTCCATTCCGCACACATGTCCACTGGGCACATGTAATGTGATCTAATTGGCATCACAACATATTATTGTTGTCCTAACCCCTCTCTCAGGGGTTTGTGTGCCCAAACCTACCTCCAACTTCAGTGCATATGCACAGCTGTTGCTGTAGAAGAAATGGGCAGCTATGGACCTTCCCTACACCCTTCCTGCACATCCCTAGCTGTTTTCCGTACTGTCTTTGCCTCTTTGTGCCCCTTTTTCACCACTGTCCTATCAAACCTTTTTTCTTTCCTTTAAAGGAAATTAGTGTGGGGGTAAGTGGAATAAGCACTTTTAAGTGTTAGTAAGTGGCTTTGCATGGGTTTGCAAGACGGTAAGCACTGCGTACACAAAGTAAGCAATTTTGAGGCTAACCTGGTGTAACCAGATTTTACCTGCAGTTACCATTGCTTACCGTCATGCAAACTCACGCAAACCTGCTTACAATTGCTTAAAACTGCCTTAATCACCCTGTATCTGACCGCCCTTATTCTGCCCAGCAACAAAATAAACAGTCTCTGCAAGGCTCAAACCCAGGAGCATGCACACCATAGTCAATGTGATTTACAACTAAGCCATTGCAGATATACATAACACTGATGTTTTCACAAACATAGCATCTAGCAATACCATTTATCAGTATGGGAAACGTATTGAAATATGTAGATGTATGTGTGTGTGTCCATATATTTATAACAAAATAGATATATACCTCTCCCTCTCTATATTACATATGTATATATAT
>NC_056745.1:1187197636-1187200136 GCF_019279795.1 Protopterus annectens
ATATAGGTGTTGACATATATATGTGTAGATGTGTCGGCATTTGCATGTATATATGTTTGTATATTTATATATATATATATGTATATATTTTTGGATATATATATATATATATATATATATATATATATATATATATATATATATATATGTAACTACATATACAGATATGTTCTATCCGTTTAAATATATTTACACACACACATACATCTAGATGTAGGTATACATTGTCTGTACTGTTGCATGACTGGGCTGGATGTTATATTTCTGAAAACATCAGATCTATGCATGTCTGGTATGGCTTAGTGGTGAATCATTTTGTGTATGGTGTGCATGGTCCTGGGTTCGAGCCTTGCAGAGGCTGTTTATTTTGTTGGGCAGAACACCAGCCGTTGGATACATAGTGATTAAGGCACTTTAAAGCAGTTGTACTCAGGTTTGTGGAGGTTTGCACGAAGATAAGCACTGCTAACTTCCGGTTACAGTGTCTTACACCCACGTTAGCTTCTCCTTTGCTTAATCAGTGTAGGCAGTGCTTACCCCCGCACAAACGTAGTTAAGCAGGCTTACTAGTGCTTACATATGCTTACTACTGCTTATCTGTGCTTACACCTGCTTACTACTACCTTATTCATTATGATACTGACTCACATCACATGTGCATTTCCTGCAGTACTCCATTTCATAAATATATGTTATTTAGTGGGTTTTGCAATACAAATATTGGTTACACCATGCTTTGCAATGTAAAATAAACTGTGCTGCAGTGGGACTCGAACTGGGAATGCCTGCTCATTAGGTGAATGTTCTGCCCACTACACTATTGCTGTGCTGCTTCATTTGCATATATCTTCCTTGTTATCCTTTTTAGCCTTTAAAGCTGCTTTAACCAGAGCTAAGCAATGGGCACACCCGCGCACCTACGGTTAGCTGTACTCGGAGTTTTAAAAGAAAATGAAGGGGTTTCTTCTTTTGATTTTTATGTCCTGTTGCTGTTGTACACATGGGGGACTGTTGGTGGGGATATGCTGACACCTATTAGCAGTCTCGCTCATTTAATTCCACTTTGTGCTGTTCTACATTGCAGGGGCGTACACGCCCCCTGCACTTGTACACGCTCCGTGTAAGCCTAGGAGGTCGGGCAGCGCGCCTTCTTTAATATGCATGGTGCACTGCCATCATCCTCCTACACGGGCACTTCCATGCAGGATTACGCTTGTCCTGCATGGAAGATTAGTCAATCCGGGGGCTTATGTATTATGGTATGGTATATAAATACTTGTTTGGAAAAGGTTTTTTAGAAAAGCATGAGAAGGGTCATTGTAGAAATTAAATGTTTTAGTATTGTTTTAATTATAGTGTAACAGTTTTATATGTTTCTACTAAACTTTTATAGAAGTTTCTTTTAAATGTTTGCCTTAAATGTATACTTAATTAATTGGCTATCATTATTTATTTTTAGATAATTAGAGGAGATATATAAAATGAAGAGATTTGCTAACCTGTCAGTCCACATCTGAGGAAGTAGGAGATGAAAACGTATTTCTGTTTTAAGTACGTTTTTGTGGTGTCGTTCTTAATAAGCTTTTACTGCTTGAACCTATTGGTGGTTTCGTTTTAGTATCCATGGTGCCATGGATGTTGATTTGGAGTTTATTTGGTACCTGTTTTTGGCGGGTTTTTTTTATTTTTGTTGTAGATATAATCTGAGGCTGGAGTCCCATTAGAAAGCGAGCATAAACTGTATTCATATGATTGTTGTGAGAACCTGGAGGCAAGGAATGAAAAAAAGAGCAAACATTATGAGATTACAAAAGCATGAACTACACAGGAAGTTAGCATAGTGTCGCTTAAGAAGCCATTTGGCCTTGTGCAGGACTGCACAATCATGCTAATCTGTGGGGCATTGATTGGTAAATGAGCACATTAAATTGTCTGTTACCTAATGGGAGGTGAGGTCAGTTTTACAGGATGGTACAGTGAGGGGCAAGTCATATTCAAACTGAGCAAGAAGGATCCTTTTACGAGTTGCTGAGCAGCCCCCGGGAGTAAGGCAGTAACATTTTTTTTTTCACACTGAATTAAAAATAAAAACAGTTTGTTAATTTTAGCTTTGATTTGTTTTAGGTGGTTTCAAAATGATAAATTGTGTTATTAGTGTTTACCCAAGTCCTCAAAGTGGTGGATTCATGTGGGCCTAGAGAGGGGTCTATGATATGTTAGATGAGTGATGGATTTTAGTTTCTGATTACTTCCAAAGAGCATGACTTTTGTTTGTTAGGGGATTAAGAAACAATTTATTACTTTGGAGTCACGTGGAAAGAAATGATAGGTATGGTTCAGAATGAATTCTGATAATGGAGGGAGAGGGTGTAGAAGAGTAAATAACTTACCTTTGTAGTAGAAAACAGCTATGAGTTTTGGTAAGACAGCAGGAAACCTTTTATTGAATAGTGGCAAGAATAGGAGAGATAGCAATAGACCTTCATGGACACCTTGCTGG
>NC_056745.1:1187205136-1187210136 GCF_019279795.1 Protopterus annectens
TATAGGTTTGGGGGATGTGGTCTTGACATAGTGCTGTGCAAGAGGGCTCCACCCCCCCCCCCCCCACACACAAAGAAGTTAAAAGGAGAAGAGCTACTTTCGAAAAATGCTCTCCTTTTGTGTTTTCTTTTATTTTTTTGGCTTGTCAGCATTTCAGTAGGGAGCTGAAAATGCCCCAGTCGTTAGAATTTGCTTTCACATATTGAACTGACAGCCTTAGTGGAATCTCTTACATGACATTAAAGGTCAGAGGGCATCAAACAATAAAAAACAACAGGATGAAAGGGGAGAAATGATCTCAAATCATGAAGTATTTATGATGAAACACACAACGAAGTATTACAACAATAAAGCAATCATGAAGGCAAGAATAGCGACAAATCACTTTAATGCAGGGGAGGTAAATGTTAGTATGAGGTTTATCTGTATTGTACCAGTTAAATTGGCACTTGGCAACTTCACCTATGCTTTGAATTTAGGGCCAGATCCCACCATGTGTATTAAATCGAACAACTAGTCCCACTGTATGCTGCTAACAGGGTACTTTGCAGGAGTTTTAGACTGATGCAACAACCTGTAGAATATCTCCCCTTCACCTCCTGACTGCATACTGTAGGCCTGTTGCTTTTCTGTCTGCTGATCACCTACTCATCTGCTGCTACTTGATGTCCATGTACAAGATTGTCATTCTTTTATTTCAGATCTTGCCAGCCCTTACATTACTTTTCATTCCCTTCCTCTAGTCCTCCAATACCTATTCCTGTTCTAACCACTGTCCTAGAACTCTTTCTCTAGGGGGTGGCAGACATCACTGCAGGGTAAGACTTTCTATTATAACTTACCTGTTGTTTGCCACATCATTCAACATGCCTTTGCATCACTATAATAAATGTGCCTGACCGTTCACATATATGACCCATCAAAAATGTCAGTCTTTGTTTCTGCAACCTGATTATTTTGTCTGTTTGCTGCACACTCACCAGCTGCCATTGAAAGAGTAGGGACTATCAGTTAAGACATAAAGCTGGCAATTAGCTGCTCAGATTCTCTCATTCTTCACTCTGTCTTCCGGTACATAAATCACTAAGCAAACATGGATGAATGATACCACAGACTGTTGCTGCCGTTCTGCACCACTGAATCAGCTGTTTGTCATCATATACCGTTTCTTCTTTCATCTTTTGTTGTCTGTACCTGCTGACCATCTGATCCATTATCTATGCAACCATCAGTAAGTTTTCGATTTAAGCCATAGCTCCTTCCCCTATACATGCTCCATTAGCACTGAAAGATTAGGTGTGCTATGGATGTAACACACTCATTTCTGTGGGTGACGTAACCAACAAGATGCTGGGCCTTCTTTACAAGTAGATGCTTCTGTATTTTTATGTATTTCCCTTGTTTCACTTTTAGAGATTTTGAAGTGCAAGATCAGCATTTGTTCCTTATTTTCACTCCTTCACAGTGTGCAGACCATGGCTTATGCCTTCTGACACTTCCTTATTGCTTCTCTAGTTTTTTTAAACAATTCACAACTTTCACCTTGTCTGCAAGGCTTATTTTTAGCAGTGATTTTTTTTTTTTTGGGGGGCCTCATGTTGTGGTATATATATGAAGTGATGACAATCTAAATACACATTTTAAATGTCATAATTACTTGTGCTCTTGACTATTGGCTTTATTTTATTAATATTACTGTTTCAGCAGCCATCATTAGGTATGTAATACAGATGACATAATTTGGATCATTCAATTTCCGGTAGTTGTCTAATCTTATGCAAAGTCATGTGGGAGCTAGAGCCCATACTAACAATGAGAGAACCAGTCCTGGGTAGGCTATCAGTCCATCACAAGATGTACCCACACACTCACATTTACACCACACATGTATGTGCATGTCCATGGACACACAGCCAGCCAGCCAGACACAGTGCCACACACACACACACACACACACACACACACACACACACACACACACACACACACACACACACACACACATGGATATGTGCACCTACCTAGTTAGAAGACTGAATTTCAAATTTCATTGTTCTACATGTCTTTATGATCTGTGGATAAACTGAAGAACCCATTAGGACACAGGAAGCACACTCAGACTCTGCAAGAAAGCCATTTTATACAAATTTTTAAAGATTATGTATCTTCAGTTTTTTAGTGTATTTTGTACTGAACAGCATGTTTACTTACTCCTTTATTGTCAGAATGCTGTGCTCCTGCATGCTAATAGTTTATCCGGCTGCCTGTCTTACTGTCGGAGATGCCCGAGACTGCCACAGTGCTGAACAAGAAAGCCAAGTATGTTGGATGCCCCCCCCCCCCCTCCGTTTCCCGTATGGTAAAATGGCATTTTTTTCTTCCATTGCTTAAGGTAAGTGAGTTCCATTTACAAGTAACAGAGAGTTTGTACAGGGCAGGGTCCTTCATCAAAAGAGTCAGTCACTCAAGCGGCTTCTGATTCCTCTGTAAACATTTCAGCTGTGACACTGATTCAATTGTTTCAGATTCTTTGCACACATAGTTGGGCTATATTGTGTCTTTTAAAGTTTGTAGTTCACTTCTAGAATCAGTAAGTTTTCATTGTGAAAGCCCACCTTTTCTTTATTTGCAGTCCTGTTTTCTGGATTGTGAGTACCCCCACAGTCTCTCTGGTTGTTGGCTGATGACTTTGGCTTCTAGTTGCAATACCATTTCCTTCACTGGCCTGCCTTTTGCATGTATATTATGTAGAATTTTTTGTAAATACTGTTTTTTGTTCCTTAAAACATTACTCAAGTTTATTTATTTATTTTTATTAGGCCAAGTATACTACTGATATGCTTTTTGAGGTGTAACTCTGCAACTGAATGACTTAGGTTCATAGGTGCATAAGTTGATACGAGGCTATCTGCCCTAGGGCATTTATAAGCCTAGCCAGAGTGTGTTTGGCATTCGCCACACTTTTAGATTAGTTGACTGTGCCTCTGTATAGTAGGTCACAGAAGATAGCCCTTTTGAGGTTAGTTTACTGTGCCTCTGTCTAGTAGGGACACAGAAGAGATCCCAGGGGTAAACCTATGATCTCCCATCCACTCGTCAAGATTTCTCTTGAAGAGGGTCATTGAGGGACTCTGCCTAACATGGATTGGGATTTTGTTCCAGAGTGAGGGGAGCCTCTGGGATATGAATCTGTCCCTCTAGCATGCCCTATTTATTTCTGTGCTGAGGTTTAAGTCACTGGAGCGTGTAGCTCTAAGGGATTTGGATTTCCTGAGGTGGAGCATGTCCATTAATTCTGGGTTGGACATGGCTTTATATGTCAGGCACTGATCGCCTCTGAGTAGGCGGTAAGCAACTGGGTAGAGCTGGAGTTTCTTTAGCCTAACTGCATAGGGCATCTGTTTGAGTCCCTTGACCCTCTTGGTGAGGTACTTTTGGGGTCTTTCCAGTTGCTGCAGGTGTCGGGTAAGGTACATCCCAAATGGGGCATTGTATTCAATTATGGGCCTGATGAGTGATGAGTAGAGGGGCACAATGAACTCTCTTGATCTAGATGTGAACCCTTTCGTGATAAGGTGGGCTATATAGAAGGTCTTTGTAACCACTTTGGCAACGTGATTGTCAAAGGAGAAATTGCTATCTACTTGGGTCCCCAAATCCCTAATTACTTCTTCCGTACTTAATGGATTACCAACTGTTTGGTAATTTGTGGGCACTTTGTTTTTCCCAAAGGGGATGACCATGCACTTTTTGGCATTTAGCTTTAGACCATGGCTCTGGCACCAGTTATCCGTCTCTGTGAGACCCTTTTGGAGGATGCTTGTGTCAGTCGGCGAGTCGATTATGGCACCCAGTTTGCAGTCATCTGCGAACTTGGTCAGCCATAGTCCTCCCATGTTAGCCTGTACCTCAGAGAAATATATACCGAACAAGAGAGGTCCCAGGACTGAGCCTTGTGGGACGCCACTTGTAACTGGTTTAGAGTCTGACATGGCACCTGCAATTCTAACCATGTGGGTTCTATCCCTGAGCCAGTTTGCAACCCATCTTGTGACACAGGGGTTGATATTTAAGCTGGTGAGCTTATTTATGATGCCCGAGTGGAGTATTGTGTCGAAGGGTTTTGTGAGGTCCATGTAGGCTGTGTGGACTACCTTCCCTTCATCTATGGCCTTGGTGACTGTTTCAAAGAAGTCAACCAGGTTCAAGAGGCAAGATCTGCCCTTAACAAAGCCGAATTGGGTAGGATCCAGTGTTTGGAGGTTCCCAGTGTCTTAACAGTTATTAAATATGGTCTTGTACTGTAGAAGAAATAATAAAATTTTATCTTCAGTGCTCAGCACTGTATTTGACACCATTTGCATTCTACAATTAAAGTTCTGAATGTACCTCTCTAATGATCCATTTGTAGCAGGATGCCCTGGTGGCCCAGTGGACTGGGAAATGCCAGTTATTGTAAACACAACATTAAAATTTGGTTTACTGTATGCCTTTTTGACTTTCCACAGAATAACTCTAGTCCTCCACAAAGACTCATACTTTCTGTACAAAACACATATTCTCTTGCCGTACACTGTTAAGCTCTCATCAACTCTATGGTGACGGCCTTCCATTTCTGCCATTTGTAGATACACATTATAATTTCAGATTTCACTGGAATTTCTTGAAAATGACCTTTTATGAAAGCATTTGTACACGCTGTCCTTCCTTCATTTATTTCATTAGTGATTTGTGGCAGTGGCATTGTTTAGTAACCATCAGCATTTCCATGTCCATTAGACATTATACATTCAATCTCGTAAGCCTAAGCTGATGGAAATAGCCCATATCTAAAATGCATGCAGCTGTTGTTATGGCAGACTACATGAAACTTAGCATTTCTACCATAAATGTGCTAATCTAAATTATTAACTCCAAAATTCCAAACTAAAGCCTTTGTTTCCATTTGTGAGGTCAGGTGTAAAAGAGTTCATGAAAATGATGCACTTGATCTTTCCCTC